>NC_064620.1:182165606-182468636 GCF_023898315.1 Schistocerca nitens | reverse complement strand
AAAAAATGGACGAAAAAGAATTTCGTGTCGTGATCAAACATTACTTTATGAGAGGAAAAACGCCTCAGGAGACTACAAAGCAGACTGATTAAAATTACGGTGACTCTGCACCTTGGATAAGAACAGTTTACAAGTGTTTTCAAAATTTTCGGAGGGGCCAAATGGGCACAATTCATGCTGAACCTTCTGGACGCCCTGTGGAGTTTACGACTCCAGAAATCATTGATAAAATGCAGGATATGAACGGGTAAATAATAATTTGCATAAACATTTGGAGATGAGAAAGCGATCCGCGAGATGGGTTCCGCGATTATTCATGCTTAACGGAAAACGGATACGTGTGAAGTGTTGCAAGGATTGTTTGATGCTGTTCAGGAAGAATCTACAGGACTTTAAGTGACGTTTCGTCACTGTGGATGAAACATGGATACATTACTATACTCCTGACACCAAACAACAATCTAAACAATGGGTTACCAAGGGACAATCAGCACCAAAAAAGGCGAAGACCATTCCTTCGGCCGGAAAGGTTATGGCGACTGTCTTTTGGGATTCTCAAGAGATAATACTCATCTACTGTCTGGAAAAGGGTAAAATTATTACAGGTGCATATTATTCATCATTATTGGACCGTTTGAAAACCGATGTGTAACAAAAACCCGCCGATTGGACCGAAAAAGAGGTCATTTCCATCACGACAATGCACCAGCACACACCTAAGCAGTTGTGATCGCAAAATTGTAGAAAATAGGATTTAAACTCGTTTCACATCCCCCTATTCTCCAGACTTGGCACCCTAAGACTACTATTTGTTCCCCAATTTGAAGAAATGACTGGCGGGACAAAGATTTTATTCAAATGAGGAAGTGGTTGCAACAACTAATAACTATTTTGTATACTTGGACAATTCCTATTATTCGGAAGGGATCAACAAATTAGAACAGCGTTGGACGAAGTGTATGAATCTAAAAGGAGTTGAAGTCGAAAAATAAAAAAGGTTTACCCTAAACACGTAAGTAGTTTTTATTTTTGCACGGACTTTTCAAACGCCCCAAGGTTCGTACGTGTAGTCTCTTTACTGATAAAGTACCTCACTTTAATTTCTTATTATTTTACTATTTGTACACTGTTTCCCATTGTGAAATATCTTTCGCATTTAGAGGTAATTATTATTTGTGTAAGGAACAATTTGATCAGTTGTGATTGTTCAACTTCTCCCTGCGTATTTCTTGCTCGAACAGTCAATGGGTGTACTGCCGGTCCATAGTGTCCAATGGACCGGCAGTACACCCGTGGACTGTTCGAGCAATTTGATCAGTTGTTAACTGCCATATCAGAGCTGTGTTTGGTCACCTACTTTACTGTAGAATATTGTGCCTTTGGAATGCAGTGAAATTTTTTTTAATGAAATCAGGGCAAGGCAAAAATGTTATGTTTGGTAGTATTAGGACCTGTGACTATAATGTGCATTTTCAATAGTTGGACCTGTACCTATAGTGCGTAGCTTGAATGGTTGGAAAGCGTCCCTTTATTCCATCTTCCTAATCAGAACCAAAAGAACTTAGAACTCGGTGGCTAAATTTTCCTTTAAGTCCTGTACATTATTTCCAATGTGCTGTGTATGTTAGAAACTTTCTATCCTCCACCCGATACTCTGTCGGGAACGGTCACCAACCATTTATCAACAATCTCGTATTTTCTTATAAAATTCATTGCTTTGATCTATATTCGTGAATCTTTACTCGAGCTTATTGTTATTATTATGCTTCTGCACTTCCTTGACGGACATTGTAGTACCTTTCGAGGAATCTTAGGCGTAGAAAAATAGTTCTAAATTTTATATGATCTAGTTCTCCACCAGTCCCTTTAGTATTTGATCATTAACACATCCTTATTAAACTTGCTGTCCACCCATAATTTTTTATGCTACGTAGTATGGGTTTCTGCAACTTTGCCAAAATATTGCCTCACGCACTATATTCAAAGATATACTTGTCACACCTGCGTCATTATTTTCTTTAATAATTTTACACCGTACAAATTTCCCGCAATCTACGCAGTTTTCTGTTTGGTAATAAAGCCCTCGTATGATTACGTAAATCAGTTCGAGAAAAATAATTTGACATGCGGTTAATGACTTTCGACTAACGGCTGCCACAGTTATTAATTGCCGAACCTGCCTGACTACCTGTATATCATAGGTGAAAATATATTTTTTTCTAATTTACTTCAGGCACAATGTTTAATCTTAGCTGAAAACCGAATAATGAGAGTCACTTTTCGACGTTCGGCCAGTTTAGCAACAAAGGGTTCCTTCACTGACTTAGCAGTACAATTATATGCGTATGAGACCTTTCCTTTGGAAAGTAAACTTCTTTAAAGGGATGAAAAGTATTCGTCCTCTAAATACAAGACCGAGAAACTGTGCTTTGTGGGTGTTTTTCAAAGTAATATGAAGCACCATATAGCATGAATTTTAGACTGACTTTCAGTAGCTCTGCTCGTTGTTAGTGGGGAAACACAACGTTGTGGATGATAATTCAATGCTTTAATTACTGTGAACTTCCATTTTCTGACAGAATAGCCGGGGACGACATAACTTGTCATGTGCCATCTGTCCGTCACGAAACGAGAAATTCCAAAATATTGTATGTGGCTTCTGTATATTTGATTCAGTCAACCTTATAAGGGTTTCATACGGTTTTCTCGAGTTGTGGAGGAATAACCCGAAGGTCCCTGTTGGCGATCATGTTGGATACATTCTCATACCTTACACAATACTACTTTGTGTGCTGAAGCAAATTGTAAATCATCATTTATTTTGCTATTACTGTTATGATTTGTATGATCATTTTCGTTTTGAAATATCACTGTCCAGTGTATTGTTGTTAAACAGCTTACTTTTGAAAAGTATCAGATTGGCCAATCTATGTATGCTATGATTACGTATCATTAATATGGCAGTAGAGCAAAACGAAACGAAACAAATAAAATTTGCTAAAACGTAGTAAAGGTGATAAATCATTATCAGCAGAGGAAAGTATTTCTGAAACCGATACTACTGTACTTTAGCCACGGACTTATGCGTTGGTAATCAAGAGGCTTAAAACACAAACATTTCCGCGTCTCATCAAAGGTGAAGGGAAAGGGCAGAATCTAGTCTAATTCTCCAAACCTGAGAAATAAATATGTGTAGTATGAAAAAACAATTGAACTTCGCCCGATGTATTTTTTGCTGAATCCATCAGGGATTATTAAGTTGCCCATTTGTAATGCAGGAAATCGCGAAGTAAAACCTTGCAGTTTGCGAGGGAAGTATGGACCTTTACTAGAGGGTAATATCTATCTCAATACCCAATCTGTAGATTTTTGAAAAGAGTGGCGCTTGTTGAACGCGGGTGTTAAAGCTTTTAATTAACATTTACATTACTTCCTGTAGAAGTAGAATGCGCGATTATAAATTTCAGCTACTCGAACGCTCCGGTGAAGCCTGCTACGTGTTCCGTGACCGCACACCATAATCAGGGACGCGCTGTTCACTGGGCTCTACGTGGTCTGGCGCCGCGTTCGTTATTGCAGCTCACGGATCACTCCAATGGAAAGAAAGTTAATTAATTCTACGCGCTCATGTTCACATAATAATCCATATTCAGCAGATCCCTGTAATGCAGTGATTAATTCAAATATTGTCTCAGAATTAATTATCGTATAATTACTGTTGTTTCCCATTGCTATCGGGAAAGTTGTTATTATTCGATTAACATCGTCAACCGCAGTAGAAAAACGTTTGTGGTTTGTTGCCCAGTATCCCTTTAACGAACCGTGAACAGATGCACTGGTCGTATAGGCCAGCCATGAGCTATACTGAACTCAGACAAAGTGTTTTGGTAGTTTATGTGAAGGTGTTTGTAAAAAAAATGTAAATGGTGAACTTAGTAACAATGACAGAAGCATGCACTATTGTATAAATTAAACACGGAGGCACAGGAGAAGCCTTCTTATGACCTATAACATTCCAGGTATGTCTTTGTTAGTATAAACGTGATAACGAAGGTCAAAAGGTGTGAAGTAAGTATAGGATTTTAAACATGGGGTTGTATAAGATACGTCTGCTCTGTATTATTTCGATACATGAAACCTTGGAGGATATTTTTAATGAATTCAGAACAAGCGAAAGTGAACAGTTCTCGATGAACAATGCAGACAAAAAACTGAAGCCTTAGAAATAGGGGGTGTTACAGAATAATCCTCTACATTGACTTGGTAAAATCGAGTATCTAAAGAAGATGAACAGAGTCGAATGAGGAGGGAAGTGGTTAATATCATAGTTGACTTCATCCTGTGGCATACACGAAATTGGATATCATAATAGCGAGAATTGTATGTCTGTGTGTGTGGGGCTGGTGAGAGGGGGGGGGGGGGTTGGAGTGGTAGAAGGCTTGAATGCAAGTAGAAAAAATGTGCTGGAGGTTACTGGACATATATGGAAAGATGTACACAGTACAGAATATCGTAAAGTACTGCATAAAACCTGCCTTCGTACATATAACTAGACTATATTTTTGTGATTATGGTTTTGTATGACTCAGACCATTTCCAAGGCTTCTTCTCATCCTAAGGTACGTCTACTGCTGCTGGAGATATTTTCAGATGGTACAGGATCAGTTTTCTGATGGAATTGCGTACACGTAACCGTTCGGTTACGTGTCAACAGTTCCACAGATCGCTGAGTTTGTTGAAGTTCGGAAATTAACCACATATTTATACCCTATGAGGATATCTCCAACAGTTAGAGGCAAAATATTACACGTAGAAATATGTCTTAGACCACGGCTGTAGATTAACTTTAAAGATTTCAACCTGAATTCAGCGTAGCCGTTCACAAATATGTTATAAAAGATTCATTTTCATTCAACAATTATTGCTTTCGCAATTTTATTTAATTGTATCGCCGTGAAAGCTTCTACCGACTATTCGATGAAGTATTTAATTGAAATACAAAACTAAGAATTGTTACAAGTAAATGAACTTTATACCATGCTTGTTACTGGTTGTAACACATATCATATCTGCAACTAGTTGCTGTGTTCATACGAGGGTTGTCCAGAAACTGAGTTCCGATTGGTAGTGAAATGGAAACCACTAGGAAAATCCGGTAAAACCTTGCACAGATGTGTTGGGCAGTGTCTCTAGTACGCCCGTTGATCGTGTCGCGTCGCTCTTTTCAGTTTTGAGTAAACAGTGAGCACGTAAAGAAGCGTAGGGAATAGCGTCTCCCACCAAGTATGAGGGCCTCGGTAGATATTTCGCCTGCGTCATGCAGCCCACATAACACAACTGTCGAGCAGTTCCTTCTTCATGCAATTCTCGGCCGCACACTGCAGTGGAAATGAAGACGCTCCAGTAGCGTTTCCTATGAGAAGAGTTTGATCACCCATAATACAATCCGTAATTGGCTCTCCATGAGTCTCATCTCTCCTCACAAGAATCGCTGGCTATGAAGACGATTTTTTTCCACAGACAACGAGATGCAGACCAGTGCAGACAACAGGCCGAAAGCAGAGGTGGCTGCTTTCTATGACGAGGATACTGGAAAGTTGATACAACGCTACAACACTCCAACCTGGAGCGGCCGCTATGTAGAGAAGTAGATGGAAGGCGTGCCTAACTGTTGCAAATAAAACGTTTCTGGTTTTTATTGTGGTTCTATGCTGCGACCGATCGGAACTTACGTTCTGGACAACCCTCATATTATATTGTTTATAAATATTATTAGAATGGACTAATTGAGTTTGAGATTGCAGGGGTTTGTTAAAAGTAAAGAAGCATGACGAGTAACGTGCGGTTGAACATAAATGCAGACGCTAACATGCCTGCAGGTTGCGCTGTTGTGTTTGACTACGAACGGTATCTGTGCAGTGTCCTTAATACTCCTACGTTGCAAGTGTCATTCGTGGTCAGAACAGTGTTGCTTATAAATACAATGAAATGTATACCCCTAGCGGCATACTGGCGTTATAAGTCAAAGCGAACAGCTGAAAATGTGTGCTCCGACCGGGACTCGAATCCGGGATCTCCTGCTTACATGGCAGACGCTCCATCCATCTGAGCCACCGAGGACACAGTGCGACTGCAGGGACGTATCTCTGGAACCCCTCCCGTGAGACCCACATTCCAAACTTATTGTCCCCCACAATATTCATAGTGCCCCTGCCCATTATACTCATTACTTGCGGCTCTTTGCCGATTCCCGTAAGAGTTTGGGCACTGTTTGGGCATCCGAACAGAAGAAGATGGTCGAATGGCCGGTGAGCCTTTATATATACCTGATGATAGTATCTGTTCTTTGGGACAAGTCCGGAAGAACAGAAACAGCATCCGCTAAGTAACAAGGCAGACTAAAATGTGTCTTGAGTGATCATGACGGACAGTCAGAGAGGATTGTGACGAAATATAGGAAGACGACAGCTGAAAAAGTCATTGCAGAACTGACTGTAGCACTTGCCCACTGTCAACAATACAACAACACGAAGGGAGCTCTAGAAACAGGGATTTTAGGGATAGCTAGAATTCTAAAACCACACAGCATTATGCAAATGTCCATAACGGGAAAACATGGTGCCGAAGCCGTAAAACCTAGACAATGGAGCAATGGAAATGTAATTTGGTCGGGTCTACATCTACGCACATACTCCGCAAGCCACCGCACGGTATGTGGCTGGACGTACCGTTTACCATAAATATTCATTTCCTTCCCCGCCCCACTCGCAGATAGAGCGACGTTTTCGGTGTTTCCATATTTTTATCCATCCCCTGTAGCATGAAGCTAATAGGAGCGTGCGAAATAATTTATAGGTGGGTGGGATCACATTTCGTCAAATCAAAGCGCGACGTTATCCGCAACTGTCCGAAATTAGCTTCAGGCCGTTGTCCATACACAATGCGAAAAATTATACTTGGCTCTAAAGATATTTCCGTCAGAATAAGAATATACAGTTAGCACACTTACAAGAGAATTATATTTGAAGTTACTCATACTGCTTCCCAGAATCTAAGTGTAATAAAAGCACGCATTACACTCGGGAGTCAAAATTCAACTCCTATGCTCGCGTAAGTAGGGCTGCTCATTCAAACACGGCCAGTAAGAAGCTCTATGGAGTGGAAGATGTGGGAGTAACCTCCCATTTCTCACCAGCGCTAAGAAGTCTCCATTCGGGATGAAGGCACGGAGCCGGCGAGGGCAGGGGAATAAGTGGGAGATGAATGAAGGGAGGGTGCGTGCCCTGCCTGGGTAGCGTGGAGCACGCGGCAGATAAAAGGGGCCTGCGGAAAGAATGGAAGAGTTAACGGGGGGCGGACCGGACGCGCCGCGCTAAAATCCATATCTCTGCCTTTCGCTTGGACGGCGGGACGAGCCCGGCAGTGGTGATGGCGGCGGCGTTTGCATCGAGTCGGCGGGCTGCATTTGCATTGCATTAGATGGCCGGCGGATCTGCACTACGGCGCTCGCAGAGGCCACGGCCCGCGGAGCCAGCGCCGCATAAACACGTCCCAGGGGGGGCTGGCTGCGCGCTCGAGAATCTGGGCTGGCCGGGTACCTGGCGACTTTGGAAGGGCCTTGTTCCGTACAGCACCTCTTCCAAAGTGAGTAGAGAAATTGTAAAATGTAAACATTCACTTCTGAAATTGGCAGACTTGTTAAAACGTTCATGGTGTGGTCGTATGTGTCGCGTACAACTTCGTACACATCGGCAGGGAGAGGTTGGCTGCAGAGTGGTGCGGCAACTGTCGTAGAAGGAAAGTCAGACACGAGCGGTAATGATTATACACTACTGGCTATTAAAATTGCTACTGCACGAAGATGACGTGCTACAGACGCGAAATTTAACCGACTGGAAGAAGATGCTGTTATATGCAAATGATTAACATTTCTGAGCATTCACAAAAGGTTGGCGCCGGTGGCGACATCTACAGCGTGCTAACATGAGGAAAGTTTCCAACCGATTTCTCATAGACTAACAGCAGTTGACCGGCGTTGCCTGGCGAAACGTTGTTGTGATGGCTCGTGTAAGGAGGAGAAATGCGTACCATCACGTTTCCTACTTTGGTAAAGGACGGATTGTAGCCTATCGCGATTGCGGTTTATCGTATCGTGACACTGCTGCTCGCGTTGGTCGAGATCCAATGACTGTTAGCAGAATATGGAATCGGTGGGTCCATGAGGGTAATACGGAACGTCGTGCTGGATCCCAACGGCCTCGTATCACTAACAGTCGAGATGACAGGCATTTCATCCGCATGACTGTAGCGGATCGTGGAGCCACGTCTCGATCCCTGAGTCCACAGATGGGGACGTTTCCAAGCACGAACAGTTCCACGGCGTTTGCAGCAGCATGGGCTATCAGCTTGGAGACTATGGCTGCGGTTACCCTTGACACTGCAGTACAGACAGGAGCGCCTGCGATGGTGTACTCAACGACGAACCTGGGTGCACGAATGGCAAAACGTCATTTTTTCGGATGAATCCAGGTTCTGTTTACAGTATCATGATGGTCGCATCCGTGTTTGGCGACATCGCGCTGAACGCACGTTCGAAGGGCGTATTCGTCATCGCCATACTGGCGTATCACCCGGCGTGATGATACGGTGTGCCATTGGTTACACGTCTCGGTCACCTCTTGTGCGCACTGACGGCACTTTGAACAGTGGTAGTTACATTTCAGATGTGTTACGACCCGTGGCTCTACCCTTCATTCGATCCCTGCGAAATCCTAAGTTTCAGCAGGATAATGCACGACCACAGGTTGCAGGTCCTACACTGGCCTTTTTGCATACAGAAAATGTTCGACTGCTGCCCTGGCCAGCACATTCTCCAGATCTGTCACCAATTGGAAACGTCTGGTCAATGGTCGTCACAATATTCCAGTCACAACTCTTGATGAACTGTGGTATCGTGTTGAAGGTGCATGGGCAGCTGTACCTGTATACGCCATCCAAGCTCTGTTTGACTCAATGCCCAAGCGTATCAAGAGCATTATTACGGCCAGAGGTGTTTCTTCTGGGTACTGATTTCTCAGGATCTATGCACCCAAATTACGTGAAAATGTAGTCACATGTCAGTTCTAGTATAATATATTTGTCCAATGAATATCCGTTTATCATCCGCATTTCTTCTTGGTGTAGCAATTTTAATGGCCAGTAGTGTAGAAGAAGTAATACAGTAAACAGAAAGTTTAATTAACTTATATCTCTGCAAGTGAAGGAAGACTAATTACAAATAATGCTACTTATAATCCGTCTTCATTGCAAAATATTTTTATTCATATGACCGGTTTCGGTTCATTCAGAACCATCTTCAGATCTGATATTTCAGTTACAGTAGTAACCCGTCCAAATCCAGCAACATGTGACGCAGCATGTGAAAGTTGCTGGATTTGGACGGGTTACTCCTGTAACAGAAATATCAGATCTGAAGATGGTTCTGAATGAACCGAAACCAGTCATATGAATAAAAAAATTTAGCAACAAGACGGATTATAAGTAACATTATACAATCACTGATTGCTGCTATCCCATCAGACATTATGACTGTTTTTCTACAAATAATGCAGCAAACTGAGTCCAGCTATGTCAATGTGAGCTGGGAAGAGGCTCGGTGTTCTAACCATGGACAACGCTCGTAGTGCACAGGATCCTAGTTCAGGTGGGTTGAGTGGCTGCTGATGGTGGTCCTGTATTGTGGCGGCAGAGGACGCTAGCGGTACGGAGCCACTAGAGAGCCTGTATAGGGAGAGAGTGGAGAACCGGACGATATGGCGGCCATTTTTCTGCCAAACTGCCGGTGGGGACTTTTGAATGGTCAGTAGTGGAGTAGTGGAGTACACACTCACCGAATCAAAAGCACAAGACTATATGGCGAAATCATTCGTTATATGCCTTTCTTTACAGCTATAATATACTCATAGTAGCCTACTACGTACAGCACAGGAAACTTTGACACAGTGGCTGTAATAATTATTCGTTACTTGCATCTATCCCCTTTAAAGTTCGTTTACTAGACATATTGCAATGAAAGTAACGTAAATACGAAGAGTATAGTGTATAGCATTTGTTTTGTATCGGAAGTGTATAACGCTAAAGATTTAACGTACCTGTATTACGTCAGATGAATGAAAGTCTTAAGCAGTCGTTTACTTGTTACATGCAAAAAGTATGAGACGTATTAGTACTTCTTGTCACGTCTTCAAACTTTTTTCATGTCACAGATAAACAACTGCTTACGACATTCTTTCATATATACTGAATACCTCTCGTAGATATCAAACGAAAAAGATTACAAAAATCAGGTAATGTTAAATGTAGGCTACTGTAATAACGACCAGATATAACAAGAAAACTACAATATCCCTTCTACTCCACAGTAATTAGGCCTATTAAAAACTGTCTTCAAGCGTACTTACAATTATTTACTACGAATAATGTTTCAGCAACCAAGACAACCGCAGAAAACGTGCTTACAACTTGCCTGCGTCAATAGTCAGGCAATAATACTGAAACCAAAATAATGCCTAACATGCGAAATCCACCTTCGCCTCTATTGGAACAACCAAATGCAGCACAACCTGGCATCGTTTACGAACGTCTGCAGAACGAATTACAGATGTCAAAAACAATACTGTGCAATTACTAACGTGTTTACTTCAAACATGTAGGCCTGCCGACTTCATCACAAAACGCTTCATTATTTCAACTGGTATTTACGATCACAAACGCTAATTACGTACTGGAAACGATATGCAACTAAATCGAACATGCATGCACAACGCATAACAAGTCTCTCAATAATTCAGATACCTTTAATCATTTCCAAAAGTCCTCTGAACTTCAATTCAACTCAAAAGCACGGCGAACATAGAAAGCGCAAGAGAGGTTTGGCAGAAACATGGCGCCAAAGCTAATCAACCAATCACGGGCAACTTCCCCTATGGCCAATTTCTCTGTATACAGGCTCTCTAGGAGCCACTGGAGACGTGGCTCATTGCCCACATACCATCTGATTGGTTGTTTGGTTGGGATATTAAAGGGACTAAAGATACCATTCAGTCCACCAGATCCCGCGCGACCACTATCGGCGTCAGACGTAAACTTGCAATTCTGTACCAACTGCCCGACGCCTGTGTGGTGGTATCGACAGGTGACTGTATTTTGTAAACAAGAATTTTTTATAAAAAGTTTTACCACCAAATGAAATCTAGGAGATACCCATCATTTTACCTCCATCTGCGGTGGGAATCTTCGAGGGGATTTTGCCTTGAGTGAAAGTCCAGTTCACACATTCGTAGAAGCCACAAGCTTGAAACTTCCGGGCCGATTAAAACTATGTGCCGGAGCGAGAATCGAACTCGGGACCTTCGCCTTTCGCGGGAAAGTGCTCTACCATCTGAGTTACCCAAGCACGACTCACGCTCCGTCTTCACTGATTTACTTCCACCAGTACCTCGTCTCCTACTTTCCAAACTTCACAGAAGCTCTCCTGCGAACCTTGCAGAACTAGCACTCCTGGAAGAAAGGATGTTGTGGAGACATGGCTTGGCCACAGCCTGGGGGATGTTTCCAGAATGAGATTTTCACTCTGCAGCGGAGTGTGCGCTGATATGAAACTTCCTGTCAGAAGTAGCTCAGATGGTAGAGCACCTGCACGCGAAAAGCAAAGGTCCCGAGTTCGAGTTTCGGTCCAGGACACATTTTTAATCTGCCAGGAAGTTTCATATCAACGCATACTCCACTGCAGAGTGAAAAATCTCATTCCTGCTACAAGCTTCCTTGAAGAGGCCCACCGCAGGTTGTCTAGTATTGTCGCTTATCGATACTCCCGAGCCGGGGCCTTGGCACTTTCTTCTAGTTAGAGATTAGTCCCGAGTTGCTAGATGGTGCCGATTGCTACATCTAGCTCTTGACAGTTACCTCTACTACCAAATGTTCGTTGTACGTAAACGCACGGCCGTGTCTAGCCTCTGCTTGTAGCTAGCAACGGCTGCCGCAACTTCTTAACACTGTAGCAGCTATTCAGCAGTACGTTGAGTGACATGTGCACTTGTGTCAACTAATCTTTTCCATCTATTGTTTGTTGTCCAGATTCCTACGGCAACAGATTCCTTTGGCGACCTTCCGCAAATTTATCATTAGCACAAGATCACAACATCTGGCTCCTCGGAACATAACGGTTGATGACTCGCATCGTAACAGATTGTGATGAAGCGTTGAGTTTCTCCAAGAAATTCATTTAACTTTTCCGTAACAGTTATGAATATTCTGACGCATTGTTGCCCTGCGTTACATAAATGGTACACGCGATAGGGCTAGACTTTTACTACTTTTACTAGTTTTTTGGCGCAACAATAAACTTCCAGAATCTTGTTATGCTCGTTTAAGTATTAGTGAACATATGGTCTATCATTCCTTTCTTAGTAGCTAGGAGAAGCAATCCACTGCTGTAAACAGTTGGCAATAGAACGCAAACATTTTTCTCTACACTCTGAATCTCATACTGTCATAGAATTTAAATACAACTATTAAAATGAGGTTGATAACTGTTAATAGATCCTTAACACATAAAAAACCACGAGTCATTTACTTACGTTTATCAACTTTATATGTATCTCAGGAACACAACCTAATATTTAAGCGTTAGTTAAAAGTAACGCTAAGAACTAAAGAAAGCAGTTTAATCATTTTTGTGCATTGTTCTATTAAGGCTGTTACTCTTGTAATTTTCCCTTCAGAACAAGAAATTAGGAGAACAGGGACTGTAACAAAAAACAGTATAACTCAAACTTGATAATTTACAAAGATGAAGGAAATAGGGAAAAATGAAAGAAGTGCTGGTTTTTCTGTCATACAAACAAATACATCGGGCACTAATGGGCAAAAAAATTCGAGTCTGATCTCAGTCACTCTGAAATGGGCAGCTAGACTGATGTTTTTAACATATTTTTCGAAATTAATTACTTTGTAGCTGTAAATGCCATAAATTTGTTTTATGTTCCATTTGAAACGATGAAAACTAATTTATCTGATCTTAAGACTCTCATTAATAAATGTTAAATTTAACAGTTATACGAAATGTTTAACTAAACTATGTTTTTATTGTTTAAAAAAACCCTTTTTCACGGCATTTTTTAGTTTTTACACATAACCAGAACATGTGACTCTATGTGGTATGTTTTTTAAAAGCTCAGCCATTTAAGGGACTACATTATAATTTTGATGCCTTAAGGTTGTTTCGTTTTCGCGCCTCTTTTCCCTTTCTGGTTCTTACTGACTTCGGAACATACTTTGCAGACATGTGCTGCATTGGATTTTGTCTCAGTATCCCGTATCTTCTCGGCAAAACTTCGCACTTGACGGCTATGTTCCCAGTGGCACCGACAACGGTCGTCAGATGCCGTTGCCACAAGTCGCCTGTTAACCTGCCCGACAGCTTGGTCACGGTGCGTCCGATCTCCTTCGTCAGTTTATGGCGGGGTCAAGGGGGTTAGGTTGGACTCTATTTTATGGGTAAAGCAACTCAGATTTGAAGCTCCTAGGATAGGGTAGGAACCACGACGCCTCCGTGCTTGGAAACGGGTGCTGTAACGTGGCTTTTTCTATTAAAATGATCCTAAATAGATGTGAATGAGCTATATCTCTCTGTAAAAGACCATGGCGAGTACTGTACACTCTGTCCACAGTTACTGGAACTGCCAGACAATTTATACCAATATATTAGGTGAAGGGATAAAACGTGTTACATATTAGAGATGAATTGTGATGACCCTGAAAAACAAGATTACAGACACTCTGTTTTGATCACTCTATTGGGAGTTGTGCAGACGTTCGTCAGTTGACCTTCAACAACTGTCATTCAGCGTACGCTCTAAGATATCCTGAACACCTTATGTATTAAACAGTAGAAACACATAATTACATTTGAGAACCACTGCATGTAATAGAATCACAATCTTACTGGGATTAAAACGCCAATAAGCAGTTATAATAATCTGCAGGCAGCTTGTTAAGGGGCTGTTTAGGTTTTCTTATTGGTAACGCCACGTAGCGCTCTGTATGAAAATCACTGGCTGTGCTGTGTGCAGTCTGTGGCTAGTTTGCATTGTTGTCTGCCATTGTAGTGTTGGGCAGGTGGCTGTTAACAGCGCGTAGCGTTGCGCAGTTCGAGGTGAGCCGCCAGCAGTGGTGGATGTGGGGAGAGAAATGGTGGAGTTTTGAAATTTGTAAGACTGGATGTCATGAACTGCTGTGTATATTATGATTTTTCAACACTATTAAGGTAAATACATTGTTTGTTCTCTATTAAAATCTTTCATTTGCTAACTATGCCTATCAGTAGTTAGTGCCTTCCGTAGTTTGAATCTTTTATTTAGCTGGCAGTAGTGGCGCTCGCTGTATTGCAGTAGTTCGAGTAACGAAGATTTTTGTGAGGTAAGTGATTTGTGACAGATATAGGTTAATGTTAGTCAGGGCCATTCTTTTATAGGGATTTTTGAAAGTCAGATTGCGTTGCGCTAAAAATATTGTGTGTCAGTTTAAGCAGAGTCATGTATTATTGTTAAAAGGGGACGTTTTAAGCTGACACCCACACATCACATCGAAAATAAGATCCACTACACAAATTTTCAGAATACGATATGCTACCCTTCTCACTTGAACACATTATGTTTTGCGGTTATAATTTACGCCTGTATTTCCCGATAAAGATTTTCCCATCTTGTAGTTTACGATAAACCTGTGCTATCAGTCCATAAAATGTGAACCATATAGTGATTACGATAGTTTTCATCCTCAGGATGCCACAAAGTGCTTCCTTGAGTAAACTTATCAGCTCTCTCACAGTGCATATTGTGTGTCGTGTCGGCCGATATGAGCGGTGGAAACAAACTGATGGGAATTTCTCCGACTGTCGTTCGAAGTCGGCTACATTGTGACCGCTCAATTACTGGCGTACTGATTTGAAAAGATCATTCGTCTTCGGCCTATGCCGCTGGTCGGCTGGTCGGCGGAACCCACTGTATATCAGTGCTACCTTGTGTTAGGTCCAAGAAGTGGAGAAAGGCTCAGGAGACTTTCGGCTGTGAAACTACCGCTGCCTGACTCGTTTTCGGGTTCCTCCACAACGTGTTAATGTGGGTCGAGTGGAAGCTTCAGCTTTGCGAGTAGAAAAGGAATGTGGTCCATTATGTGTCACCATAGCTCTAATTGTAGAGTATTTATACGACGCTCTCAAGCGGGCATTTGAAATGTTATTTACATAATTTCATTAGAATTTGTCTCAATTTCTAGATTTTGGAGTGGAGTTATGAACTTCGATGCAGATGCAGTCAACATACTCCCATGTCACATCTACATCTTTGTGTATACTCCGCAAACCACTTCATATCCATATCCATATTACACACCATCCCTGTTCTATTCACGAACGTCGCCTACGAAGACTGATGGTTGGTAAGTCTCCCTATTAGTTCTAATTTGTCTGATTTGTGGGCGTTTCCCAAGACGTCCCTGGAAGATGGTTAAATATTGTTCTACTCCTTCTAAAAAGAACTCTTTCGAAATTTCAGAAATACACATCTTCGTGAATTATGATGCCTCTCTTGTAAACTGATCAGCAACAGTAAATAATATATTTCATTCGTAATTGAATTTCATTTGAAGTAATATTTTTGCTATGACTCTCAGCTTTGCATCTGATTTTCCTGCACTTTGCTTTATCCGGAGACTCCACTTGAGGTCGCTTCAGATGGTCTGCTACTGAGTGTTTTATGGTAGTTCCTGTTTGTAGCGACTTATCAGCAACACTGCAGTCGTACACTAGTGGATTACTTCGGTTATTTCTTAGCAGTACGTGACATTTCTCTACGTTTAGGATCAACTGTCAGTCCCTGCATCACTACTACAACCTCTGCAGGTCTTCCTGCAGTTCATGTTTTTCTTCCTGCGTTGCTACCTTTTTATAGTCAATGACATGACTTGCTAACACTCTCGTGGATCTTGCGACGTTATTCACCAGATCACTTATACGTATATTAAAAAAAATATTCTGTCGCACTTCTTGGGATAAGCCTGAAACTACCTTTACATTTCCCGATTTTCTTCCGTAGCAAGAAGCAACCTACTGAATTATATCTGCAATGAAGTCCCGTCTCCAGCCACAAATTTGCACAGATGCTCGATATTCTCGTAGTTTTTCTCTAAAATATAATGAGAAACTGTATTAACTGTCTTCGTGACGTCAAGGAAGAAAGCACTAACCAGGGCGGAATTGTCTACGACGCTCTGCAGCTCAAGGACGGAAAGAGCGAATTGAGCTCACAAGATTTTTGTCTGCGGGATTGAAGTTAACATTTAAAGAGAAGATTCTTGTTCTCCAAAAACGAAATAATATGTCGTTATAAAACATGTTATATAACACTGAAACAGACAGCTTTAGCGATAAAGCCTTAAAATCATGTACGTGTGACCTACAAACCTTCCAGAAAACAGGCATGACAAATCGCTAGGTACCGTCGTTGCCCCAGGACCTACGATGAAGGGCAAAATCTCTGTAGACTCTTTCGCAAAATCTCTGTAGAATCTGAAAATATATCCATCTCCTTCAAACGAGTGTAGTTGGTGTTCACCTTCACGGTCAGTCATCTCAGTATCTTTCATTTCGGTGTTCACGCGGTGTTTGGAAGGAGAAACCGAAGTACCGGTACAATATTCCACGGTCAAGCGGTTTTGGAGTATTCAACTCACTGTTTCCAACTTATCTACATCGTCTTGCTGACTTAATGTAAGATCAAATTATCGAAGGATTTTTAATCAGTTCAGTTCGTAGAATTATATTTTGAAATTCACTAATCGCATATCACATCGCTCCCTCTACGTTTATTTGTGCTACGTTCAACTTTTGTCTGTCGGTTACGTTTGACTTTTCTTGTATTTATGAGTAAACAATTTTTTTTTTAAATTTTACCCGTTTTTACCTCACGTCTTCGTCCTCAGATCTGATTATGTGGTGTTGACTATTCAGATAATCAGCGATCTTTGAACTCTCACTCTTACTAAGAAAAAATATTTTCCTGCCGTTCTTAATAATCCTTGTAATACCAGTTGTCAGTGATGCAATCGTATGTAGCATTATGATCACCGATGCCCTTCCTTATGATAAGTGATTTCATAATTTCAGGTCTGTTTACTGCTGGAATGTCCAAAATGCTAACCTTCCAAGTTGATTCCATAACTATCTGCTCGAAGTTATCTTCGGACAAGACATTCACTCTAATACCTAGCACTGGCGCCAGCTGTTATCGCGTGACACTCCATATAGCAGTTGGATAAACTGAAGTCTACCCCTATTACAACATCATTATCAAGAAAGTTATTAATGGTATCCTGCAGCACCCCTCTGAAGTGAAATGCAGCAACAGCTCCATATGCACGTGGTTCATTTTTACCTCTTATTACCACGACTGATGCATCTTTGATACTTAAGTACACTCACATTACTTCACGTTCCGAAAGCATATTAGTTTCACTAGATATTATTGGATTCTTTGATGTGATGAATATGCCGCAATACGTAAAGCAAGAAATTCCCGGCGCTCAGGATTAGGCGAGCGGTCTGAGGTGCTTCAGTCATGGACTGTGCGACTGGTCCCGGCGGAGGTTCGAGTCCTCCCTCGGGCATGGGTGGGTGTGTTTGTCCTTAGGATAATTTAGCTTACGTAGTGTGTAAGCTTAGGGACTGATGACCTTAGCAGTTAAGTCCCAGAAGATTTCACACGCATTTCTTTAAAGGAATTCCGAATCGCAACGAGTTCCAGAGAAAGCCGTACCATTTTATCCACTGTTCATAAAAATTTTCTAAAGATTAAGTCTCAAGTTTAAGTTCTGTTATTACATGGCAAATAGGAACATTCGTAAACCTGAATGACATGTAGTAATGTATTACAGACAAGGCTCTATGTTAGAGATCTGGTTAACTGGATTTACACCACCAATAAAACAAATTAATACAAGAGGAAAAGGATGCAGAGAATGAAACAGACGATGAAGAAATGGAGACAAAGGGGGCCTAAATGAAGTTTACTAATGCGAAGGGCCACTTGTGATGAGAAGAGCAGTTTTCCAGATGTTTACCTCCATGATTTGTTTCAAATGGTACAAATGGCTCTCAGGACTATGGGACTTAACTTCTAAGGTCATCAGTCCACCAGATTGTAGCGCCTAGAACCGTTGCTCCCCCCTCCCCCCCTTCCAGGGTTTCCAACAGATTGTTGTCGACCTCTGTTTTCCAAGTTGAGAATATAGTCCTGTGGCTAGTAGTTGTGAATTCCACTCAGTACACGGTCAGCAAATGTGGAGTAAGAATTCTGAAGCCTCCAGCTAAGACCATGTTCATCCAACCTAGTTACTATGCCTTTGAGGACGAAGGTAAACTTCCTCCATATATGCTTGGTTAGTACAGTGTTCTCACACGCTGGAGGACGACGACTCAAACCCTCTTCCAGCTATTAAGATGTAGGTTTTACCCGATTTCCCGAAATCGATACTAACAAATGCCTGGATAGTTCTTCTGAAAGGGCACGGCCCATTCGCTACCCATCCTTCCCTAACCCGAGCTGGTGACCGCGTTGTAGAAAGGACGTTTAATCTCATTTTTTTCCAAATGTGATGAAAATGTATTGAATGAAGATCGCATGTACCAGCCGGGGTCCCATGCACTCCACTTGGCAAACATATGTCGAAGAATGAACCTGTAGGAAAGCTTGGAATTATATAAACATGGAAACGGTTGCAATACCATAGTTCCAAAAACAGTTAAACAGTATGTTTTTTCGACCAGTATACATCTCATGTAATTAACATGCAGGTAAATTCAGAGAAATCGCAGCTACTCGCAATTCTGAGGCTTACCAATAGTTGTAGTGTCCTACAATATTAAGGAGGTTTACTGATGCCTTTAATTTTCTTGTACTATTCACTAGTTGAACATAATAATTATTTAAATAAATATGAATGTTCAATACACCACATTTTTACCACATTTAAAACGAGAAACGTAAGGTACATGCAATATAGAGGGTGAGTCACCTGAAACTTGCACCGCATACGTTGTGGAAATGGAAACTGCTATTGATGCGCGATTTTCAGAAAATGGATTTGTAGTCAGGAGCTCCTATTGTTATCCAATAAAGAGGTTGTAAGAATAGAACAATAATAGAAAGTGTACAAGTACACTTTTTGTGCAAACATACACTACTTTAAATGAAACAATGCCTACTGACATTAATGAAATAAAAGGCGCGTAAATTAGAATGTCAGTGGTGTTCGTACAGGAGTCTAGTGGCAGTCATTTTGAGGTATCGTAATTTGAAAAGTTTCCACACCGACACTTCCTCGTGCCATTCACCCTGTGTAGTTGGTAGGTGCGATGTTGTTATGTTTCATTACAATGTGATTGTGTGTTCCCTGAGTGCATTACGATTTCCTAGTCAGTTAGTGTGTTATAGTTCAGGCAGTAGGTCGTGGATTGTCGATGGAATTTACGGTCACAGAAAAAGCCACATATGTTGGATGGAGAAAGTAGGAAGAAAGCAGTTCGTTCTTGTGCTGTTTAAGCGGCCAGATATCTCAATAAATGTCAACGATCTTGGCAGTTACTTATCAATTTCTTCGACCTGTTACGAGAAATTTGTTGTGTCACTCCTAGACAACGTAACAGAAGGAAATAAGTGACGACAGAACAAGGGCAAATAAATGTTCTTGCCGCTGTTTCAGTCGATCGGTACGTTAGCTCCCGTGCCATTCCACGAGGAAGTGGCATGAGTCAGACAAGTGTCCTACGCATTCTGCATCGACATAGGTTCCATCCCCGTCACATCTCTTTCCATCAAGAGTACCGTGGAAACAATTATGAGAATCGTAGCTTCCTTGTATAAGCATTGAGACAGGATATTCTACCTATATCATATATCTTGTTTAGCGATGAATCCACATTTACGAATTATGGCCACGTAAATCGTCGAAACATGCGCTGTTGGTTTGCTGACAGTCCCCGTTTGTTTCGTCAGGTGGAACCACAGCGTCCATGGAGTTAAACTTGTGGTATGGGATAGTGAACCATCAGCTCATAGGCCCGTTTGTCATAGACGGATTACTGAACGGCGCAAGTACTGCAGCCATTTAACAGACCATATTCCACGGATGCTCTGTACACTACGAGGAACCACTGCTATCATCGTGGTGAGTGTCCAGCCCATAGTGCACGAAATAGTACAGCAAGCCTTCAACAATTGTTTCCAAATCGTTCAATTGGACGCAGAGGTACCTTGGCCAGCCCGTTCCCCAGATGTGACGCCAGGAGATTTTTTTCGGGGAAAAGTGGAAGACGCTGTCTGCAAGGACGTTGCAACTACACCGGATGATGTGCGACGATGTATTACTGCATCCTGCTTGGACATCTCCGCTGAAATGGTAGCACGTGAGCAGCAGTCGTTCCGTATCAGTCTGGAAGCGAGTATTTCCTACGCCAGTGGTCGATTGTCTCGTTGCTGGTCAGGATCGACATAATTTGTGTACGCACATGTGTTGTTCTTCAGTGTATGCTACACAGCTGTCCTGCAAGTGCAGGTATGAGAACTTCTCAAACTACGACATCTCGTAGACAACTCGTAATAGAATGTTGCAACAAACACCACTGAATTCTGATTCACCCCTCTTTCAGATTGTTAATGACAATAGACATTGTTCCATTTAAAAATTGTATGTCTGCACAAAAATACAATTTCTGAGTATTATCACAATATGTTGATTGGCTAACGACACAAGTACTTGACTACTATTCCATGCAGTGAAAACCACCCATCAACAGAACTTTCCATTTCCGCATTGCAAATTGTAGGTGACTTAGCATGTATAATAACAACGAAGTGAACTATTCATACATCATTTAGTAAATAGTTTAATAGTAAGGAGGTTAACTATTAATGTACCAATTATATATCACAGGTGCCTCATAGGTTTCCTCTTACAATTTTTACGCTTCTATTGAAACTACACAGTCAATAGTATTCACAACTGTTTGGTTATTGTTACGATTCTGTGTCTGACTAGGAGATATTATTTTAGGCTACAATTTTATTTAAAACGTTATATCTAAAAAATTCATTGCTGTTTAAATAATGATTTTCTCCTTTTTATTCTTGTGTGTGTGTGAAGGTTTTCAGTTGTTTTCAAATATTTTGATATGATTTCAACAGAAAGATGGGCCACATTATAGGTTCAAGTTGGTTCAAATGGCTCTGAGCACTATGGGACTTAACATCTCAGGTCATCAGTCCCCTAGAGCTTAGAACTACGTAAACCTAACTAACCTAAGGACATCACACACACCCATGCCCGAGGCAGGATTCTAACTTGCGACCGTAGCAGTCACGCGGTTCCTGACTGAAGCGCCTAGAACCACTCGGCCACCAATGGCCGGCCTCATTATGGGTTTATTTCACTTGACTCACCCATCAAATGGCTTTCCCTATCTATGTCTTGCGGAAAGACCGTGAAAGGAATCGTTAGAATGATTCTAGTTCAATCAATCGTTGTTACCACGAATCATTCGCGACTGGAACAGGGAAACAGGGAAGTGGTTGTGGTACACAATGTCTCCACCACACGCCATGCAAGAAAGCGATATAATATTCCATTCTTATCCAGTTCTGAGTTATATCTTTAGTTTCAAATCTCTAGATCCACAGGAAGTTTGTTTAAAATCAGCTGAAAAATCTGTACCAAAGGGACAGGAGAGCGATATCGACTCCCTCGTCCCCCATCTCTCTAGTCAACAAATACCACCTGGAATACATTTTGATACTACCTGCATAACACGCCTGTATGGTGTGGCAGCAGAGATGTCAGGCGTTACCAAACATTTTCATCTCCACCTCCACTTCTGCTGAACAGTAAAACAAGAAAGCGAATAAGTATAATGTTATCTTTCATTACTGAGCTGTGTTTCAAGTTTTAAGTCTCTAGCTCATTGGCAAGTTAGTTTAAAGTAATCTGCACAACTTGTACTGAAAAGACACATTGACAAGTAATCTGTTTAACTGAAAGTCAGAAACATGGGGAATGTGACAGTGGTAATAGTAGCATCTGTAGTCGGAAATGTAACGTGGCTCGCGAAATATAGATGCTG
The DNA here is from genome assembly GCF_023898315.1 of Schistocerca nitens. Lineage (NCBI taxonomy): Eukaryota > Metazoa > Arthropoda > Insecta > Orthoptera > Acrididae > Schistocerca > Schistocerca nitens. Next base: position 182,446,405 of record NC_064620.1, on the reverse strand, counting down.
AAGATAAAAGATAATGAACAACTGTTTGTAATCATCTTAACGAAATATTTCCGTTTGTGAGGTTTGAGATAGTTCCTTTGGAATGTAATGATTAGTTTACCATTCCCCGTTTATGTCAGGGTAACCACTACAGCAATCAAAATTTGTGTGCTTATTGAAAGACACGCTGCTGTTCGGAGTGTGGTCCTCACTTTGCTACTCAGAGCGCCATCGGCTGTTAGACATCGAGTCGGCGAGCCGTGCCAGAAGTACTCCCGGGCCGCTCTGCCGCAAAACTCAGCATACACAGCGCGAGGCTCGCGACCGCACATTATTCAAACGAGACGTAGAGGAAATTCCACGAGCTCTGAAAGATTTATTAAAACGGCGGCGTTCGCTTTCGCTGCGCGGCACTGTCCATAAACTTTCAATGCTTTTAGCAGGACAGCGTAAACTCTGACCGGAGTCATAAGGGCGGCACGCTGGCGGCCAGCCGGATACGGATGGGAGACGGCGCCGGCGGGCACTTGCCCTCCGCTGCCGGCTGTCAAGGCCGAGGGAAGGCGGGGCGTGGCGGCTCCCCAAGGCGCAGCCTCCGGCCACCCTTCGGCGACTGGCACATGGCGTAGATGCCAGTATCCCGGTGGAAAGCAGTAATCCCACATTACTTACGCTAGGTGACGACACGGCGCTGCACCAGTATCCATGTATTCCATTTCTATTAATCCATCGTCCCCTTCTCACCCCTCTAGCCATATCTTCCTTTCCCCTCCTCCCACTTTCAATCTACCACCTCCATCTCCACGTCCATCTCCCTATGTCGTACCGTCTACAAATCAGGCATAAATCTTCGTACTTTAAGTACGATCATTGACGAACTTTCTAACGAGTAAGCTTAGTAGACTGTAATATTCGTCTCATGTTTGATAGTCCTCCACATAGAATCGACGGTGTAAATCTCCCTTCGCAGACTAAGCCCAACTAATGGGATCGAAGTTTTCTAAAAATTTACACCGCTTGACATCGTCTCGGTAATTATTGTGAATATTCTTCACTCTACCATAAGCAATAAGAAAGCTGGGGCACATGAAAGGAGCCTCCACGAAGATTGCAATGATATCCGACCAAGATAATACTTGCAGTAGGGTGTACCCTGGGCGTCAGGTTTCTCTGGCGGCTGATCCTTTCACACCAGAAACACCATCTTGGTCCTTTTCAGGACAGTGGCTACCAACAAGGAGAGACTGAAAGTGGAACAGGACAGTGCCCATCCACTGCACGGAGTTAACCCACCACAGCAACGGCTGAGACCGCGAAAGAGCTTCCTGAGAACATCCGAGAAGCTCCCCATTTCACCAGAGAAGGCAAGGCTGGAGTTATGGAACAAGTCGCTGCCTCACCTGCAGACGCCAGAAGCTGAAGAACTACCATCTGGACACAAGGAGAGCTGCCTGGTGTGGATATCTTTAAACAGATTACGATCAGGATCTAGACGATCCAGAGACAACCTGAAGACAGAAGATACGTCCTGTGACTGTGGACAAGAACAAACCACAAGCCACATGTTCCAGTGCCTTTTGTGCCCTACATCCTGCACGAAGATTGATCTCCTGCAAGCGACTCCAAGTGCCTTGGAGGTTGCAAAGTACTGGGCACATGTAATATAAATACAATTTGTATGGCTACTGTAAATTTATATGTTTCTGACTCAAGAATAAAAAATAAGATAGCTCACAACAACTAAAACCTCTCCCCTTCTTGCCTCTGAACCTCGAGTATATGTACCATTTTAAGAGTTAACTAACCCAGACAGTAAATACTGAAATTGCCAGATACATAACATACAACTAAGAAAGTAGAGTACAAAAGTTCTTGCTCCAATAATATCACATGAAATATATTACTAAACTGATACGCAAAAGTTGTACTTACGAATTTCGTAGATTACTGTACAAAATAATCTCTTATACGTGATCCACTAACGCCACGAAAAGAATATTGTCTCTCTTCTTGATTAGATATTGACTTTTGTGCATAACATTTTCATGAATTCCAGACATATTGGTTGATACCCTCATTAAGCTGGTTTTTCTAATAAAGTGAACAGATTTTAGCGAAATACGAAAATACGATACCTATGTACAACCTGTCTCGTAAGCTTGTAATTAGAAGGAGATTCACGTAAGTTTCTGTTATTGTCTTCTTAGGTGGAATAAATTACCAGATTAACACATTTTCTTGATTTTCAGTACCAAATAGTGTTATGTCGAATACAATGGTCTAAATGGCTCTAAGCACTACGGGAATTAACATCTGAAGTCATCAGTCCCCTAGACTCAGAACTACTTAAACCTAAGTAACCTAAGGACATCACACACATCCATGCCCGAGGCAGGATTCTAACCTGCCACCGTAGTAGCAGCGCGGTTCCGGACTGAAGCGCCTAGAACCGCTCGGCCACAGTGGCCGTCTCGAATCCAATAATGCGGAACATATTATGTTGATTTTCCTGAATTACAATTCAGGTTTTGTAGATAACATTTCGTTAAGTTAAAAAGGTTTTATCGAAATACGAAAATATGTTATTGGTTTACAATTACTTCCTAGAAAAAACTTTTGAAATACTTCTCTGGTCCCTGATTAACACTCAAAACTTTAGAGGCGCATTAACATTGCACGCCGCCATATAGTTTGTGGGAATACTTGTATGCAAAATATAGAGGGAAGTGAGACGTTTGGTATAGGGTTATATGTTAATATGTGGTACTGCAATATTCAGTTGATCTATCTCGTTTGTCCCGTTACATCTTCCTCTTCCTTTTCTCCAACCATTTCTCCCTCCCGATATCCGTCTCTTTCCACATATCTGTGTCCATCTACTACTTTGTCCTCTCTCTCTCTGCCTCTCTCTTCGTTCTCCGGCGCTCCTTCGGTTGTCACCTTCACCCAGATACTAGGTTGGTGGTTCTAGGTCCCCCCCCCCCCCAAACAAACACACACACACACACACACACACACACACCCACGGCCTAGGTAATATGTGTACAAAGTTTGGTGGAAATTGATATAGGAGTTTAGGGGGACTTTTTTCTTCTCCGCTGCAATGCCCGCTTATCAACATGTCACATGTATTTCACACTTAGGTAACATGTTTGCACATATTTGTACTCATATTTCACCCTTCACCCGTATCTCTGTCCGCCTCTGTAGCTGCAGGGTCAACGTGGCTGACTGCTTATCTAGGGCTCAGGGTTCAACATCCGGCCAGTTCGAGGATTTTCTCAGTTCGGAGACTGAGTGTTGCGCTGTCCTCATCGTTGTTTCATCATCACTGACGCACAAGTCGCCTAAATGACGTCACCTAATAGGACTTACTCAAAGTGGCATTGTCGCTACGCGAAAAGAAGGGGAAGAAAGAAAAGGCTGTACCTCTAGCGATTTTCGCCCTGCAGTTTTGTTTTCATGCAGCGCAATATTTATGGCGTCATACTTCCTGAACTATGCGTCGTAAAATGATAGAACTGAGTACTTTACATGGTATACGGGAATACTGCCTGGAATTTGTGTCACTAATGCAGTTGGTAATAAAGAAGTAATAAATTAAAGCTTTATGCCTGATGCGGTAGTTTTAATGCATGAACAGCGAAAACATATAGTATGCGAGAAACATTTCTCCTTTCATGATTTGATGGATGAGATAGAGATTTCAACAAGAAAAAATTTCATAAAAGTTTGAAATTATGTGTAAAGGTTATTGCATGTAAGTAAACGATTTCCCTTTCAAATAGTGGATGAACGTCCGCCCTGGTAGCTGAGTGGTCAGTGTGACGGAATGTCATGCCTAACGGCCCGGGTTCGATTCGCTGCTGGGTCGGAAATTTTTTTCGGTTAAGGACGGGGTGTTGTGTTGTTCTTCTCATCATCACTTCATCCCCATCGACACCTAAGTCGCCGAAGTGGCGTCAACTGGAAAGACTTGCACCAGGCGAACGGTCTACCTTCCGGGAGGCCCTAGCCACACGGCATTTCATTTCAGTGGATGAATATAAGCAGGGTATTCGCGCTTTTTAGGATACCCTCATTTCTCGATCCCACCTGCACACCTTAGAGAGTTAGCTTTTTCTTATCCTCACAGCGATTCTTTCTGGACTGTGACAGGTATCCCACGTTTCGCTGAAAAAAGTCCAGTGGCTTAGAAGGAGATGTGAAACGAACGTACACACATTTTGCAAATTGGAACCGAAGTGCTGGTAGATTTCTGCGACCATAATAACATTAAAGGCAAATGTGAATTTAAGAATGTGAGAAATACTACATCTGACACACTGGAAGGGAGTTTCATAGCACTTGTGATCATGGATAAGCGAGTAGTGAAAGTGCGTTGGGACACCATTTAAAGGAGAACCAACATCAGCTTCAAAGGGGATACGGAATCGGATTTTGGGTTAAAAAATCGAATTTTTTTTTTATTGGCGTATTATATTCTGCCATGTTTCCTCTTTAAAATGACGTATCATACATAGCTCTACTACAATTATAACTATTTAATTTTTATATATTTGTGAGATCGGGTATTGCGCTTTAGTTATACACGTCTCTCGTGGCTGACCATGAACTTTTTGGCAGTACCTTTAAAGTGACATGAATTCAAATATCCCGGTTTCCAGCGACTATTTATACACTAGTTGCCCGAAAATGTTTCTCTCTGGTTTCCTCAAGTTACTCTTTGACTTTGTGGCGGGACTGTTTTGTAAACAGTGTGATATAAGAAAGTAGTTGTTGTTGAGTTATTTCGTATTTAGTGCTGGAAATACAGAAGCGTCCGATCTTACCCGTCGGCTTTGACCCATGACGTCACAAATACCGCGGAAACGACCATAAACAACAATTCCAATATGGCGGATATAAAAACATCGAATACGTATTGTAAACACTGAAATACACAAGTTTCACAAAAAGCCTAATGACTGTAACGGGACAAGCGTGGGAAATTGGGGGTTTTTGGGTGGGGAGAAACTAAATATGTCGTTATGCGGTGGGGGGAGTCTGCAGTGCCCCCCCATCCCCCCACAGGCTTCATTAGTGTCAAATCAATATTTTCGAATCATAGGCGGCCGCTGCCGCGGCCGCATTCCAAAAAGAAAACTCCCAACCTAACCTCAAGTGGGCTACGCTACAGATCAATATGTTCATCAAATTGCTTCATATTACGTATACATGTTCTTTAAACAAGAGTACATCAAACCATGTATTAGGTTTTCCGCGCCGTAATGACGTCACACACCACAACACGCTTACGTCACGGGTCAAAGCCGACGAGTAAGATCGGACCTTTCTGTTGACCCTTAGTGCTTCATTTTTCGCAGTGAAAATGCCTAGAGCTAAAGCAAAAGGGGTCAACAGAAAGGTCCGATCTTACTCGTCGGCTTTGACCCGTGACGTAAGCGTGTTGTGGTGTGTGACGTCATTACGGCGCGGAAAACCTAATACATGGTTTGATGTACTCTTGTTTAAAGAACATGTATACGTAATATGAAGCAATTTGATGAACATATTGATCTGTAGCGTAGCCCACTTGAGGTTAGGTTGGGAGTTTTTTTTTTGGAATGCGGCCGCGGCAGCGGCCGCCTATGATTCGAAAATATTGATTTGACACTAATGAAGCCTGTGGGGGGATGGGGGGGCACTGCAGACTCCCCCCACCGCATAACGACATATTTAGTTTCTCCCCACCCAAAAACCCCCAATTTCCCACGCTTGTCCCGTTACAGTCATTAGGCTTTTTGTGAAACTTGTGTATTTCAGTGTTTACAATACGTATTCGATGTTTTTATATCCGCCATATTGGAATTGTTGTTTATGGTCGTTTCCGCGGTATTTGTGACGTCATGGGTCAAAGCCGACGGGTAAGATCGGACGCTTCTGTATTTCCAGCAAAAGTATTTAAAAAGCGTGTGAACTGGCAAAAGAAAAGAAATAATGATTCATTAGCAAAGCAAAGCAGTTCATCATCATCACTGTTGGAAAATGTGAATCCACTTATTACTGATTTGCCGAACGAACTTACACCAAATGAAAACAGTGCTTCTCATAAAAAACTAAGAGATTTGGAAGAGAAATATAATTTACTTGATAGAGGGAATGAAGTTTTTGAACTCATTGATACGAATATATTGTGTGAAGCTCTTGAAAACAGTTTGTGCTGCAAAAAAATGTCATGGAAACGTTTCTCTGAAAGTAGAATCCCATGTTGGCCTGGCTGCCCAGTTTAATTTAATATGCAGTGTTTGTAAATACAGCTGTAAGTTTCCAAGTTCGGTTTCAGTAACTGTAAATAATGGATAAAAGAAAACTGAACTTTATAGTGTAAATATTAGGTTAGTTTATGGATTGCGAGCAATTGGTAAGGGCAAAGCAGCTGGTGATATGCTATGTGGTGTTCTAAATCTTCCAAGTGCACCTTCAAAGTTTGAAGCTTACAATTATGTACTAGGATCTGCAGTTGAAGATGTAGCACAGAAGTCAATGCAGGTTGCTGTGGAAGAAGCAGTGGAAGAAAATGACGGCAGTCGTGACCTCACAGTGGCGTTTGATGGCACGTGGCAGAAAAGGGGCCACACCTCCAACAATGGTGTTGTAACAGCAACTAGTGTTGATACTGGCAAGGTTATTGATGTTGCAATAATGTCTAAATACTGTAGGTGCACAGGCAGGCTGAAAAATGAACACAGTGATGACTGTATTGCTAATTATTATGGTAGTAGTGGTGGCATGGAGGTTGCTGGGGTGAAGAAAATTTTTCATCGCTCTTCACAGTGGTATAATGTTCGCTATGTCAAATATCTGGGAGATGGTGACTCTAAAGCATTCAAAGAAGTTTTGGAAAGCAAACCATATGGGAACAGTGTAAATATAAGCAAACTTGAATGTATAGGACATGTGCAGAAGAGAATGGGTGCCAGGCTGAGAAGGTTAAAATCAGTTATGAAAGGGAAAAAACTAGATGATGGGAAAACCTTGGATGGCAGAGGAAGATTGACTGATTCCATAATAGACCACATTCAGAACTGCTATGGCCTTGCAATCAGGCAAAATACAGGCAATCTTGAAGAAATGAGGAGAGCTATATGGGCTTTATATTTCCACACCGCATCCACGGATGAGCATCCACAACATGGTTTGTGCCCCAAAGGTGAAAACAGCTGGTGTAAATACAATAGGGGGCTAACAACAGGAGAGAAATACATTCACCACCACAGTCTACCATCAGCCATCATGGCAGAAATAAAGCCCATTTTCAGAGATCTGGCTGACAGAAGTCTTCTGATGAAATGTCTTCACGGAAAAACGCAGAACCCCAACGAGTGCTTGAATAGTGTGATATGGCATCGTCTCCCAAAAACAGTGTTTGTCGGAATTAATACACTACATTTTGGTGTGTATGATGCTGTGGCAACCTTCAATCTTGGAAATATAACTAAATGCCAGGTCCTTCAAAAGTTGGGTATGTGTGTTGGTTCCCGTACGGTACGTGCTATGTTCTTTTTAGATCAGCACAGACTAAGGCATGCTGATAATATAATCAAGACATTAGTGAAAAAAGCAAGACAGGTGCAGAGGGGTGCCAAAAGAAGACTTGAAGATGATTATGAAGACTGTGAAGGGGGTATTAGCTACGGATCAGGAATGTTTTAATCTTCTTTCTCCGTTTCCCGTAAGTTTACTTTTTACTTCATCTAGGAACATTATCTCAGGTACTGGTCAACCTAGAAGTCTGAAATTTTTATGACGTAGTGACATAGGTCCCTATTACATACTGAAACAACGATTTTTTAATTACTTGATTTACAAAAGACTTAGGGGTGATAGTCTAGTAAAAAGCGATGGAAAAAATTTACTTAAAAATAAATGTACAATATCTCTGTAAGAAAATACTTTGACAATAAACTGTTGTTTCAGTATTGTTGTAACATATGAATGCACATACAGTAAAATTTTTACCTCTCTGTCTATAGTAGTTTGTGAGAAAATGTTCCCTATAGTAGGCATATATTAACATTGCGGGGATAGGTGATTCCGTATCCCCTTAAAGGAGAACCAACATCAGCTTCAAAACACTGAAGACACATGTCCGTATTGCATTTTGATACTAAAGTTGTAGTATTGTCCATTTTAGAAAGAACTGAAGTATTTGTGAATAATCGGGTTGACACCAGAAATTATGATAAATGTACGTATTTCAAGCATTCGTAGATGGTTCTTTCATTTTTTTCAATGTTTTAGTTGTAGCAATAAAAATAGTAAGAGACCCGATGCAACTATTCTTTCTTTTAACTTTCTCAGTGTTCTATTGAATTCTTAATGACTGCAAGTAATTTTCTTTGCTAACTGTTTTCCTTAAGTCATAACATGAACATAAAGATTGCATTTAACTCTACGTTTGCTTTATGAAACCTGCAGTTATTTTTAATAAATATAGTTTTGAAGCAGTAAAATTTTTTTAACGTTGTATCGGATGCGTTGCACTCTAATGAAATTATGAAAAAATGTTACCTAATGTGGTTCTTTAAGTTGTTGTTGTAAAAGGAATCTCAGTTACTAGCATCTTGCTTTTACAAGTTATCTTTTTGCGCATTAGGAAAGATTGAGCTTTTATTGTTTTATATTAAAATTTGTATTTTACCCATCATCAGAAGTGCTGCTAGCTAGCGAAACGAATTTACGTCATGGCTCCGTTAGCGGTGCCTTGACACTGTTCCTACAGTCAGCTACTGGTTAGGTCTATCTCTTGTATACGACAGCACATGTTTTGCTTCACATCTGTATGGATATTATTCAGTCTCCTTGTCTATACATGTAAAGATCTCAGATGGTATGTCATTATGGTCTTCAAAGTTGTACAAAAAATGGTTCAAATGGCTCTGAGCACTATGGGACTCAACTGTTGAGGTCATAAGTCCCCTAGAACATAGAACTACTTAAACCTAACTAACTTAAGGACAACACACACAGCCATGCCCGAGGCAGGATTAGAACCTGCGACCGTAGCGGTCGCGCGGTTCCAGACTGTAGCGCCAGAACCGCTCGGCCACCAGCGGCCGGCGAAGTTGTACAGAATTGATATATTTAAGTTGTATGTAACCTCATTTATTTGGGAAAGCTATTTTGTTTTATATATTTTTGCATTTATTTTTATTATTTGTTGCCATTCATCTGTTTATAGGCTGTGCCCGAAGCGTGCATTAGCACAATAAAGAATTCAGTACTGTCTGGATAGGTATTACTTATGCGACATTCCAGCTTTTTTAAATTCTCTTTCATACAACATATTTACAAACATACGTTTTTATAATATGTATGAGTAATGGCGGACTACCTTGAGTTTTATTATTTTCTGCCGTGTGTTGTTTTGATACATAATCGAAAGTGGGAGTACACGTCCCTTTCCGTAGCTGAGGAAATGCCCCATCCACCTCCCGCGAAGGGACTGGCGCTTTTTGTGTCGCACAAATTGGCGGCGGCCGGGATGAACTCTCGGACAGTCGCTGACCACCGATAAATGGAGAATGGTCGCCCTACGACAAATGCTGAGGACGGCGGTATAACCTAGTGCCGAAATTTAATATCGTTTTGAGCGAACGTTTGTGTTGCTAATCTCTCAGTTTGCATACCTCATAAACCCAACGTTGGGGCTTCGTGGAGGCCGCCAATGTTGTTGCATCTGCTGTTTGGTATCTACAGAAATCAATGGCAAAGTGGAATGGCTGAGCCGTATGGACTAGACGGACTTGAACGGTAAGCATCTTAATATGTAAACTGTATGAACTGCTGGAATCTGTTACTGACGTGTCTTTACAGTGCGACCGTAAAATAATTCAAACTCGCTTTGCACAATACACAAACGAATGTTCTGCAGTCGATTACTAACTACCTTTCAGCATGCAGCACGAAATAAATGAAATTTAGTTAGTGATAGACCACTGAACGCACTTCAGATAAAAGCGTAACATGCGTTAATTAAAAATATACCAACGAGACCACGGTTTCCAATAAATGGCGAATAAACGTCATTTAAATGTAAACGAATGCAATGTCTGCGGCTGTATACAACGTGATTGGTGGAGCACAGCCTGATGAGATTCACCGTATAAGGACGCTTACCAAATCGAGTGGATTCTATTCCAAACACTAACATAAATTTCACGGTGAGATGCAAACAATTTGCAAAAGAGCTTGTCACATTGGCGCAAAGTACGTACCAGAAACAGTAATATTCCCTGTTTCTGCTTCAATCACTTGTCAATGATACCCCGACACATTTTGGCATCTGTTTTTCACACTACCACAATGAAAAATAGCACGTACAGTTATTGACGAATACGATGAGCATTTACGTAATTTTAGCGAACCCGGCAATTCATCGTAGTTGCTAAACATGTTTGGGTGAGCCATGGAGGGTTTGCTGGCGTCGCCTTTCGAATTCCTGTCTCCACTAGCTCGATCTATCGTGTGTTATCCCTCTGGTTTGAAACCACTAAGGTCTTTGCTCGAGGTTGTCGACTCGGCCGCGGCCCGGGGAGGGGCGGTGGGGGGGGGGGGGAGGAGGAGGAGTTATGTGATACTGGAGCGAGGAAGACGGTGTGAGATGTCCACCCGGCGAGTAAGGCGAACACTTGCGCAAACGTCTTCGGCACGGAGTCTGGTGAGTGACTGCTGGGCGTATTTCTTGGCCGATTTGAATCCGTGGCTTAATTCGAGTGTCGTCTTCGTGCGTAGCCAGGCCAGCGAGATGTTAATGACTGGTGTCCGTGGCCACATCGTTGCTCGTCTGCACGATTTGTTGAATTGTCGGTTTGACCGGAGGATGCTAAAGTAGCGTGCTGGGTCACTGATGCAAAGACATATACCCGCTTACTGAATGGAGACCGTTCAGATGATGGAGATGATTGGTTTCGTGTCGCACCACAGGTCTGCTACTGTTTTAGTGCAGGGTGATCGCCACAGTTCGTGGTAGTTTTCCGTAGACACGCACCGGAAGTGAAACTGTGACCGGCGTGCAGTTTACATTTTGGTTGCATCGTTGTTGTTACCGCAAGCTCCTTGGCCTTGCTGTTTTGGCGAGCGATCACTATTGGTTAGAGAAATCGTCTTATAGTGAAAAGAGGCACTATTGAATGTGCGATGAAGACGAATTCTGTGGAAGCACCTAGGTTGAAGACGCTACAATTAACTGCAAACATTGTGAGGTGGGTCTTCAACAGGCGAGGAACAAGGTCACAGTGTCTGATGCCACGTCCTAACACGGAGCGCAGCCCCGGTCAATTTTTCCGGCGTTGTCGCATGGTGTTCCTGTTATTCTCTGTCTGCCTTGAGGCTAATAGCACGTTGTGGTTCGTCCATAGTCTCTTTATCTGTGTTCATAGCTATAAGTGTTCTACAGTGACTTTTTACAATCCTACGTCGGAACGTGATTATTAATTTTACGCCTGTGTCCTGATCGTGGGAGATTGTATTTGATATCCTTGTTCAGACTCGTTTTTTTTTTTTTTTTTTTTTTTTTTTTTGGCACCACGGCGATATACAGGGTGAGCCGCTAACGCCACCAAGAATAACTCCGAAAATATGATACCAGCTGTGGGACATACGTAGCATGGGACAACGGGGGCCATAATATGACGTTGGTCTTTTGTTGCTAGTTGGGGTCACTTAAAGAGACACGGAGGTCAACTTTTTTTCTTGCAATGGGATGCTATAGCTTGGTACTTATTTTGTGATAGCGGCTATCGAGACGAATCCAATGACGTGTAACAGTAAGGTCTTTGAAGGTAAACGAAGGTCAAAAAGGTGGCATGAACGTCCATTTACAGACGGCCACGGCACATCTTCTCCACGTACAACCAAACGATTTCAGAATTGTCACTGCATTTCATTTCTAGCCATCAGCGAAAAATGTGCCGGACACCCATCGTGTTCCTACCACACTCTCTTCCCTGTTCTCAAAGGTATTTCTTCCAATAACAGAGTCCGCAGCTCGTGGTCTCGCGGTCGCGTTCCCATTTCCCGAGCACGGGGTCCCGGGTTGGGCGAGGTGAGGGATTTTCACCTGCCTTGAGATGACTGGGTGTTTGTGTTGTCCTCATCTTTTCATCATTATTCATGAAAGTGGCGAGACTGGACTGAGAAAAGGTTAGGAATTTGTACTGGCCCTGAGAACAGCGCAGTTGAGTGCCCACAAACAAATCGTCATCATCCAATAACAGACTTGATGTTTCTTGCAGGAATGTGGTGTACTTCCTACCATTAAGATTTCCTTCAATGAAATAGGGGCCTATAATTCTGTCCTCCAGAATCCCACACCATACATTCAACGACCACGGCTTTTGTTGTGCAACTTGCCGCAGCCACCATGGATTTCCAGTTGCCCAATAATGCATGTTATGCAAATATACATTTCCATGGTTCGTGAATGTAGCCTCATTAGTAAATAAAATCAAATCAATAAACGTGTCATCCCTTTGAATCTGAAGTTGAGCCCATCGTCAGAATTCAATGCGGTGCATACAATCCGTACCATTTAATTCTTGGTGGAGACTGATATGGTAAGGATGATGTTTATGGCGATGCAGAACACGAACAACACTACTCTGGTACATGCCAGATTCCCTTGCTAGTTGACCCGAAGTAACACAAAGATTTCGAACCACAGTGGTAAAAGTACCAATTTCTCTTTCCTCTTTAGTAACTTTCCTTTGCCGGATATGTTTCCGATGCGTTAAAGATCTAGTTGTTCTCAATTTATCATACACATATTTAAACGTACGATGTGTAGGGTGAGTACGTTCAGGATATCTTTCAGCGTATAAGTCTCTAGCTGTCACTGAATTTCGTTTGCATTCTCCGTAAATGAGAAATATATCGACTTGTTTTTTCGAAAGAATACATCATTCACATTCGCTTGATTCGACGATATTGTTCCTATTAGTGTTATATTTCGAAACCGTCGAATGGTGTTTACATCTCAATGGCACGTTAGACGGATACGCCGTAATCGGCGAATATTTACTATTTGCACGATATACGAGAGAGAATCGTCAGAACATGTGCTTGGATAAGTGCCGAAGTGATAAGTAATACCACTCAATCCATGATAAGGAGATTGCAGCAATGCATTGATACTAATGGTTATCATTTCGAACACCGTCTGTAAATGGACGTTCATGCCACCTTTTTGACCTTCGTTGACCTTCAAAGACCTTACTGTTACACATCATTGCATTCCCCTCGATAGCCGCTATCAGAAAATAAGCACCAAACTACAGCATCCCATTAAAGATAAAAGTTGACCCTCATATGTCTGATGCGACCCCACCCACTGTCATATAATGGGCCCCGTTTTCCCATGCAGCATCATACTTTCGGAGCTATTCTAGATGGCAGTGGATAGTGACTCACTCTGTATGTATTCTCGAGAAATCTAGCATGAAATGTGTTTGCCACATTCAGTGTGAGCACAGAATTAATGGTTCGTAATTCGATAAATCACTATTGCCGAGGCCTTTTGATACTGCTTGCCAGTCTTGTGTTTAATTAAATTAAAAGTAAGAGCGTACGAAATATTCTAGCGCTCACTGGGGCTGTCCCCTAATTCTGAGATAAATGCGAGTGCACCACGCTCCCTTAAGACAGTGTACTGATGAGTCACATAGCATTAGTGGTGTCTATACAGATTTAGCTCTGACTTACTTCAGAATTTACCTACTATACGTAAGCTCTGCTGCGCGAAAAATGTCTGGTTGGGGCTGATGATTTGGCATGTAGAGAGCATGGCGCGTGATTGTGTACCGTTGTAGCCGTGCATTGGGCAGTAGTACTTACGTGTTGTTGTCCTGGGGTCATTGGTGACCAGTGGTTTATTAGATGTTAGACGTGGTGTAAATTGTTATTGTGTGATAGTTCTCATCAACGAGAATTGATTGATTGAAATTGGAAATCACTTGTCCATGAGTGTCTTAACGTTGAAATCCGAAAGCCTAGTTTTGATATTATTTATTAAATTGCATATGTATTATCAAATGATTAATCTTTCGAGTAAAGAAGACCTGCCTATTTTGCATTTGGTAATTTTTGAAGGCCTGTCTATTGCTTATTTGGTAATTTTACTTAATTGAAGCTGTTATGGAAGGAGGCCTGCCTTTTCTATTTGGTAATTTTGGCTAACCGAAGCTGCTGTTATTGAGGGCCTGCCTTCTTCCTATTTGGTAGTTTTACTTAACTTCAGCTGTTGTTATTGAATGCCTACCAGTTCCTTTTTCAATTAAATTAAGAGTTTTTTTCATAATCTGGGTTAGCTGAAACTCTTATTAATCAAGGCCTACCTCTTTTTATTACCCTGTTATCGAGATCTGGTATCTTATTCAATCTGTGTAGTAATTAACTGCAATTTGTATTACCAAAGGCAACCTGTTTCAGAGGTATAACGTCAACCAGTTAGTAACAGGAAATGACACATGATGGTACATTGGCCCTAACCTTTCACCTTACATCCCTTTATCCATAATTGTAGGTTTCAGAGTAAATTCGACGTTTGTCATAATCTCCTCCGCCTTCCTCTGTTCGTCCATCCCTTCCTCCGTTCTTTTTGTCTGTTTGCTCATCCTACCCCTCCATCACCTCCTACAACTCTCTCTGTCAATCTCCTTCTCCCTCCATTTCTCGTTCCTCCTCCCTCTTTCTCTGTTCATCTCTTCCTCACATGAGCAACGTACTTTTTGTTACTAACTCAACTTCATTGCAGAACTCTATTACTCTTGCTTCTCTTTTACCTACTGCCAAGTCCATATGTAGTCCCATAACTGTTTCTTCTATTCCTTCTCCTACAAAACACATTTGAGTTCCCCGTGATTATCATATTTGCAGCCCACCTCCTTAGCTGACTGTGGAGTAACATACACTCACCTTTCCTTCCCACCACGGTCATGGCGCTGTGATATATGATAACGACTGAAAAATTCACCACCCGACAACATTTACACATGACACATCTTGCTGAGGATCCTCTCTGCCCCAGACGCAAGCTATCGACACCGACATGATGGACTAATGAGACACATCAACGGTAATTACAGGGTGTTTCACCCTCGCTAATCGAGAAACGACCAGGACTGATGAGAGACATCAACAGTAATTCTAGGGTGTTTGACCCTCACTGAACGAGAAGACGATCACGAGATCCCTCCGTCTGGCTGCTGTGGATACCCCCAGGAAAAAAAGGAAAAAAAGAACAAAAAAAGAAATACAATTAAAAACATAGGAACAAAATTAGCCACAAATAAAATATAATATTGTACCCCTTAATTTTAGCTTCTCTTTATTTAATTAAATGTTCAGAGGCATAATTAATTTTTGTTCAAGGGTGTAGCCTGTAGTGGTGGCGCACGACTGACTGAGTTAGCTTTAGGGTGAATGTGACGGTGGCACTATCTTTGTTTTTGTTTTTAGGTTAGATAGGTTTATGGGGTATTATGGGTAGCAGGGGCCAATGCCTGAAGTGGAAGAGGTCTAAACACTACATTAATTTGACAATTAAAAATTAAAGTGGTAACGTGCTTGCTTTCCATGCAGCGGACCCGCGTTCGATTCCTGGCCGGGTTGGAGATTTTTTCTGGTCGTGGACTGGGTGTTGTATTGTCCTCATAATCATTTCATCCTCACCACAGGCCCGCGAGCCGCCCAAAGTGGCGTCGACTGAAATAAAACTTGCACTCCGTGGCTGTACTTCCCTGGATAGGGCCTCTCGGCCATCAATGCCACACGATTAATCCATTTAATTTTTGATTAGATCTACGTCTCCAGTTATACAATTTTCTGTTGCTGTTGATATTACAGAAGTATTGTGATACGTGCAAGAAAAGTAAGAACTATGGAACTAGGACAGGAAAGTACAATACAATTTAGTGCTTAAAATACCTTGTAAGCATAATTACTGAAGACATGACTTACAATAAAACACTTAAACCAATTACGAATAAGGCATTTAATAGGAAGAGGCGGCTTGTCTTAGGGGAACATGGGCAGGGACCTGAAGGATAGACTGGCGAAGTGTTTTATACAAAGCGTGGCATTATACAGAGCTCAGACATGAACATTGACGAAAGAGGAAGAAAGACGAATACAAGCATTTGAGATGTCGATATGGAGGAGAACAAAACGGATAGATTGGGTAGAAAAAGTGAGAAATGTAGAGGTGTTGAGAAGAAAGGTGAAAGAGAGAAACTTCAAAGGCAGCCAGGAAGTGGAAACACTCCTGGCTTGGACATTTGATAACAAGAGATTGTTTACTGATGGATGCTATGAAAGGAACGGCGAGTGGAAGACAAGAATAGCACGCAGAAAATACCACATGGTGGATAGTGTAAGGATAGAGCATAATTAAGAGTTAACGAATACGGTGAGCAAGTGACAGGACTGCATGAAGAGCTACATGTGAAGCCTTGCTCTCGAGCAGAACACTGTTGATGATCATGTTGATCATACCCTATATTCACCTGAGAAGAAATTCTTATCCTCCTTCTTTTCCATTTCACTTATGCCCACTGTGAATAAACGTTATGCGTCTTTAATACAGTGGTTTCCGTTGCCTTGCATATCGTCATGCCGTTGATCATTGCTGAATCTTCCGCGTTTTGGCGGGCAAGAGATTGCCCTGAAGGTGTGTTCGCCCCTCAGTCCTCTTTTACAAGGCCGCTAGGGAAACTAGGGTGATTTCCTCGGCAGCGTTTTTTTTTTTTTTTTTTTAAATTGTTACGTTTGGTCCGTGAACCAGGTACGTTTTCATTACTAGGAAAGGAAGCCATCCCTAGACCATGGGCCCTACTCTAATACAGCACACAAATCTGCCATTTTCCATTACTATCTTGAACTTTTATTCTCGTTGTCGCAGAGAGCACTTATTTACCTCGGCTCATCTTCGGTGAATAATCTTCGATGTACCTGACGTGTTTGCCATTGTGTTTGTGCTGCATGTCACCTGTACCCTTCATTGTTTCATGTTGTATCACTTGTGATTCTACGTGTAGCAACCTGTGGCGTCGTGTTCCTGTCTAGGTAATGGGTTTTCATTTAGAAGAATAATTATAGCACAAGTTGTACATTACAACAGCTTTACGTTTGTTACGTGCAGCTTGCGTGCATTTGCTGCACTTACGCAATGCGTGTGGCTGGTTGTACATGACACATGCAGCACTAGCGTAGCGATGTAAATCCGCCTCCAATAGTCAAACCGCTTGCCGTTTGAGCGTTCTGCTGTTTAGTAGCAGATATACCGTGACGTGGTGGTACTTTAGTACACAAACAGTAATGACTTGCTTTTATTTCGGAGGAAAGCATATTTTCTTTAGATATCGGAAACCTGTGAGAAATCCCACTGATGTCAGATTCTACTGTTCGAGCAATTCTGTAAGAAGCTTTGACGCAGTTATGTCTAACAAAGGAATATCTAGCTGTGATGTTATAAGCGGAAGCACATTGCTCCCAGCTTTGTTCAGTAACGCAAGAAGTTCACTTGCCTTTCATCGTAGCTCTCACAATTTCTTTAAATGTATCGCTGCAATCAGTCAAGTAGTGTTGTATGTTACAAAACTAACCTTAAAGATAGTGTTTGACACCAGAAGATGAGAAATTACTTTGTGTGATCCACCTGTTATTGAAACTAAGCGGCCGGCCGGGGTGGCCGTGCGGTTCTAGGCGCTACAGTCTGGAACCGCGAGACCGCTACGATCGCAGGTTCGAATCCTGCCTCGGGCATGGAAGTGTGTGACGTCCTTAGGTTAGTTAGGTTTAAGTAGTTCTAGGGGACTGATGACCTCAGCAGTTAAGTCCCATAGTGCTCAGAGCTATTTGAACCATTTTTTTGAAACCGAGCAAATTTTTGATAGTTTGAAGTGTCCTGTAATTCCTCATTATTTACGATGATACTCACAAATGTGTCGTGAAAATTCAGTAATTACGTTATATCACCTTTAAATAATTGCAGCTACATGGAGGGCAGGTTGGTGCCATGTTTAATGGACTCAAGGCAGATCCAGCGTCGGACGATATCTTCTCAACTGCGTTGGTGTTGCTCCTCTCAGTTACTCTAATTTTTTTCTAAACGGAAGTGGATCACATTTTCGAAGGATTCTCTTTTCTCAACGTGTATGTCTGCGTCTTCAAACACTTAAAACTGTGACTGCGCCACCAAATACTGTTCGACAATCTTTGTGAACTGTTCGATTTGCCTTTTACGTCGTTCATGGGAAGCTAGCGGTCCCAGGCGATAGCAGGTTCGATAGTTAGAATGAGTGGGAGCTACAAGAAACAGTACAGCGAGTCGTGGAGCTTAGCTTATACTGTAGATGTGGCGTGTCGATGCTGCTGGCTGCGTGTCGGGCATCAAACCATTGTTCCTCAGGTACAAGTATCTCCCTACAAGGTGGCACTCTCCGTTGACTCGGTCGAGTGTAGCGAACAAACACAAACCTTTTCCGAAGGACAAGAGTTCATGTAAGTTTCAGCTTCAGTAACTCTAAGCAACATAGGAGACGCCACTCAAACATCAGCCTCAGGCTTCAGAAACCGAAAACCATCTAACGCGTGAAGTCCACTTGTCATTCATTGTAGCGTTAACAATTTCTTTAAATGTATCGCTGCAATCAGTCAATTAGATATGTATAAGTGTCATGGTCACACTAGCAAAATCATTAACAAAAGGTACCGGGGACACATATAAGTTTTTAGACTTAAAAATTATGTAAATATGCAGTCACTACTAACATGGATCAGTTTGGATCCTCTTTTTCATTCATTAAAGATAACTTACAGAAATTTATAACCACAAAGAAGGTAAGAAAACGAGCGTCCCAGAAGTTCTGGATATTCTCATTCAACACCTCACTTCACTCCATTGCTTTCTAAATGGGCAGTCAGAACTCTGAACAAGGGTATTACTACTGAATTAGGGGAAAACCTGAACTACTTACTATCCTAACTACTAGAAAAGAAAAAGAACATAGACCAAAACTACACACTGGAGAAACCGAAAGTACTGCCTTATTACAGGTACCTGTAATTTTTACTATAACAGATAATAAGATTAGGTAACAATATAACAAGGATGAGGCTTACTTCAAAGCAACCAAATTCTTAGCTTCAGTCGACAACCAAGGTGCGATTGGATCCCAATCCGTAACTTTTGACAACCTAATTTTGACTGAAGCCCTGGTAACAGTTGGATGTTAATATTTTCAAAGTTAAACAGATTGTCAGTTATTAAAACAACGCCGGCCGAAGTGGCCGTGCGGTTAAAGGCGCTGCAGTCTGGAACCGCAAGACCGCTACGGTCGCAGGTTCGAATCCTGCCTCGGGCATGGTTGGTTGTGATGTCCTTAGGTTAGTTAGGTTTAACTAGTTCTAAGTTCTAGGGGACTAATGACCTCAGCAGTTGAGTCCCATAGTGCTCAGAGCCATTTGAACCATTTTTTTATTAAAACAACTCTGAAGGAACGTCTTAAAACATTGCTTGTGAACACTTATTACAAGAGAACTCACTCGGTGGAACCACAAGATCCAGCTAAAATACACCAGTAATGACTCGGTCTTTCAAACACAGCAACGCACAGCTTAACAAAACAGTTTATTCAAATTATAACTAATGACTGAAAAATGTTATTACAATCATAGAATTAAACCGGTTAACATCTAAACCTAACCACAAGGTCCCTGTTTTGTTTAACGGCAACCTGTGCCGTAGTACAATTGTTCCGGCTGTATTAATAACCAGGAGCTGATTCATCAGAACATTAATGATCGGGTATGAACCAGAAAGGAAAGGCAATATAATAGCGGGACAAATTTTCAAGCGACAACTAGTGTCTTAGTACAATACTACGGTCTATATTCATGATCAGAGAGCTGACCTAGTAAAACTCCGAGGGTCGGGTACAAACCAGAGAATAATAAGGAAAAGCAATATAATTACAGGACAAATATTTAAAAGACAACTAGTGTTTTAGTAGAATACTACGGCCTATATTTACGACCAAACATCCGACTGATTAAAACTCTGAGGGACGTCTACAAACCAGAAAATAATAAGGAGGGCAGGTAGAGAATGGCACAGATCACCACGAGGATTACAGAATGTTAGTCCCCTTTATCAGAAAGCAGTATGGAACGGTGCGTCGCAGCAGTTACTCAGTGGTGCCGATGAAAGCCAGGTAGAAGAGGGCAGCCAGAACACGAGCGATCGTCCAACACGAGAGTTGCTAACTAACCGACTGGATGTTGACCTGTTGCTACCAGTCGACGCTGACCCCGGTGAAGTGCTCCGGTATCTTCGCCCGCGCAGGCCCTCCTTGCGCACCTCCTGGCTTCGGCCGCTCGGACCTCGTGACCGTCTCTTGTCGTGACGCTATCGCCAATCCCAAACTTCGTCCCTCCTCTCGGGACAGCAAACCCCGTATATATATCTGCAAGCAAAGACCTTTTAAGGGCACAACCTGGAGATACCAACTATTCCTCATAGATATTAACAATGGGGCTGCAAGAGGGATAGTCGGTACTAAATCTGAGCTAGTGGTGCCAGACAGAAGTCTATGAATTCAATGGCGCCACGGTTTACCATAAAAATGAATTCAGGGTTGAATGCACCCATAAAAAGACGCAAAGGGTGGAGGAGTACAGGGTCACAATAACGTTGGCTGGTGGCTGTACTGTGTATGGAGATTTGGAAGTCAGTAAGCCCATGGAATTTCCTGCCATTCCTGCCCCTCCCGCCCCCCCCCCCACGCCCCAACCCACTACCCACACTGTAGCATCTAGGCACCCAAAACGATCATGTTTGACAATGCTGGACGTACCCTCACACGGCGAGAGTTGGGAACCCATGTTTCTTCATGGAACATTGTCAAACGAGATCATTTTTGGAGTCCAGGGGTTATTGTGTGGGGAGGCATAATGCTGTCATGGCGTACTGACCACCAGATATTTCAACACGGTGCACTCAATGGTCAACATTATTGTGACACTATCCTCCTTCCCCGCATTCATGAAAACATCAGTGCACGAGGGGATATTCGGCGAATGTGCTAGCCTACCCGTTCTCGCAACTTAAATTTCCACCATGTTGGTTGAAGTGGTTACTGCAACAAATCTCTACTAATACCAGTACTACTGTCCCCTGTTTTGATCACAGGCTAGGTGGATTATTGCTACACGCCGGTCAGGGGCCTGAAGATGTAGTAAAACGCCGAAACTGGTTGCCGAATAAGATAAGGTTGAAAATTGACAGCTGAAAAGCGTTTAACTTGAAATCCTCCTAAATTCGATAAATTGTGTGATGGATACGTTGGGAAGACATTCATTTGCAATAACGGCCATCCAGAGACTGGTCCACCAGCCGCAAATTATTATACGTCACGACTGACTTTTCACATTTTAGGGAGAAACACACCCACGCAAAAATAAAAAAACATGTACTGTTATGAAAACCCATACAAAACGAACTGTCTGCTTGCTGAGCACTAAAAGCACCTAACGTATAATGCGGCTAATAGTTCGCTATGTTGTCTACGTCTAAGCTTCTGAATAAGTGTCCATTTCTGGGACATACTGAAGACTTGCAAGAGTAAATCAATTACAAATGTAAACCTCAAGCCGGCCGGTGTGGCCGAGCGGTTCTAGGTGCTACAGTCTGGGAACCACTCGACCACTACGGTCGCAGGTTCGAATCCTGCCTCGGGCATGGATGTATGTGATGTCCTTAGGTTGGTTAGGCTTAAGTAGTTCTGAGTTCTAGAGGACTGATGACCTCAGAAGTTAAGTCCCAAAGTCTCAGAGCAATTTGATTTGTAAACCTCAAAGTCATTGTAATGTAAGCTGCTTGAATTTTGAGGAATGAAATGGAGGGGACTCTATAATGGACGTTTCAAATATTCCGAAAGTTTATGGAGCAAATAAGCCACTTGTGCATTTCTTATTTCACTGCTGCTCATACTGCTCAGTGACTTTAAAGCTTAACAACTTTTTATCAGTTAGTTGCATTTCTGAAAATTCGAGGTATAGTATACAGCGCAAGAGAAATCATGTGTCATAGGGAAGGGTAGAGCCAGTCACATTTAACTCGCCATATTTGCGAGTGGAACACGAGAGAGAATAAGTAGGTGTGGTAAAAGGTGCCCTCCGCAGAGCACTGAACGTATATGTAGATGAACATCTAGCTGTAGGTAGTAAACCCATCTGGCACTGATACGTGTTTAACCATAAACACAAAATATTCTGTTTAGTAATATAAAAGGTGGCGAAAGGGACTCGGGGCTACTTTCCGAATCATGTCCTGCAATTCTTTGTTACAGTTAGCTTATCGTTAAACTCGATGTGAAGTGTCACATGTCTTTCTTTCCACCTTCATCAAAGAGAGACTTTACAGATAATACCTTCATGACCATCTGTTTCGCTATATGTTCTTGCTTTTATTCAAACTTAATGGTAATGGTGCTACATGTTCACTTTATTTATAATACGTAGTAGGAATATTGAGCCTAAATTACAAATCTCGAATTGCGATAGACAATCTCATTTCAAGAGTAAGAAAATGAGGAATATTGGTAAGTAGTCGAACACACTATGCAGCTGCTTGAAGGATTATGACATATTCTTTAGCTGTTGTGCATTCTCTTGAAGGCAGACTATCCATATTTCCTTCGCTCCATCTTTCATCTTCATCTTGCTCTTTCTCTTGCTGGAGGACCTTCAGTTGACGTTCTTCCTCATTGTTTGTAAAATTTAAACAACTGGTCCTTACCTAGTTGCCTTTTGCAAAACTAAAATACGCAAAATTCCAATATAGCGAGACTGTAGTTTGTTGTTGAGACATTATCCAAGATTTTAAATTCTATCGCCTCCATTTTTAACCATCCATACGGTAATGTTCGATTACGAACAACTTATTCTGTAACATTCATTGCAGACTAATAACGTTATGTGCATATTTCACATATGAACTCTATGCATTTAATAAATATGCATTTGTTTTCACGTTATGAAAATAACCACTGCAGTAGTATAGTACATCAGCCTTCTAGGCTTTATGTTACTCTAGACTGGCAGTGAACAGACAGGAGAGAAAGCTCTTGTATAATTCATACGCGCTAAAAGTGTATCTAAAATTTTGAAATTTCCTTAGAGATTCTGACGTCTCACAGATTTTACATTAACTTCGAGCTTCGTTTCATCTTTCAAGAAATGCAAATTCCCTGTGCTTGCGTTTCGTGGAACGCCTCCTGATACAAGGGCACAAGTCAGGTCTCGATGTTTCAGCGGGCCTGGTTTTCTCGCTGGGACACCGCTCACTGTTCCTGTGTGGGAACACCCGGTTTAATACCAGCTGGAGCACAGAGGCACCGTATTACAATTGAGAGAGAGGAAATGAAATATTTCTGGGGCAGAATTATTTGTGAAGTACGTACCTGTGGAAATACAACGACAGGAAGGGATTATGAAACATGGTGAAGTACGCAAGGCCAAGGTAGTCTGCTGTTTGTTGAAACCCAAAAATATTACTGTGGAAGATTCCACACCTTTCATTCCATTATATGTTGCTACAAGAGACAGATGAATTGTTCGGAAGTAAAAGATTTGGTCCGAGAAACTGAAATGGAGTACGATTTAAAAAATTGGTCATTCTTCACTGTGAAGCGTTATAGCGGCATGTTAATGAACAGATCACAAAACCGATCACTTAAATACAAGTTCACCGATCATGAAAATGCATAAAGCATCGCAGCACATATCCTCTTACATCCTCAAATGTGGTAGTACAGCAATATATGCAACAGATCAACAGCTAACTATGCGAAGTAGGGTAAAGGTACGGAAAGAGTACAAAGTGTAACGATGTGTCACAGTTCGTGTTTCTATGCCTCAATTAGGAGGTTTCGCGTTCGAATCACTGTATGTCACACAGTTTTAATATGTCATTACGTTTAAACAATATAATAAATTGTAAAATAATCAAGGAAACGTACTGGAAAAGTGTGAAACTGTGCGGTGAGCAATAGCTGCTAGACTCTGGGAAGAAATGTACAGTAGCAGGATAGAAGGCGTGTATAACACTACAGAGTAAAAGAAAAACTTCTGGAATCTGAAACAGCTACCCTACTTAGCAACTAGGCTCTAGCGCTTGTTATCCGATGGGATCGAGTGTTTCTGCTGTGTTCCCCAGGCAAGAACGTCAACGTCTAGAGAGCAGTAGTTATTATGAGCAGTAGTGGGTAAAGAATAATCTTGAGCATTTGGATTGCGACGCCGTCCTGTACAGTAAATGCTGATCCGAACCACTTTTCGAAGGCGTTGTCATCTCAAGAAAGAATTTTTCACGATTAGCGTCATTTACTTCCGTGAAATAATCGGTAAATTTGGAAACTTTTGGTAAAGTTCAATGGGACCAAACTGCTGAGGCCATCGGTCCATAGCCTTCCACACTAATTAATCTAACAGAAACAAACTTACGCTGAGGACATCACACACACCCATGGCTGAGGGAAGACTCGAACCTCCGACGTGATTAACCGCGCGAACCGTGACAGGACGCCCAGACCGCTCGGCTAACTCGCGGGGCAACAATCAGTAAGTCGATGTTTTTTTTACGATTGAACGAAGGTTAACGCCAAAGACAAGTGCTAGTTTAGTTCCTTGGTTGGGACAAAGCGATGAGCTGGGCTTCTAATTACATACTCTTCCATAGGTCAAACAAGCTTTTTCACGCAGCATCTTGTCTTTATGGTTTAGATTAACGTATTTGCGTGCCTTAGTTATTGTTTCTCTCAGATTGACTGACTCTCTTTCCTTTCTGATTGTGATAAACTTTATTTTCAAATGTAGGAGGTCGCTTGTAAGACCAATGTGCAGTACCTCCGGGATTCATGAACTGATTCAGCTGTTCCGTTAGCCTAGGTGTGGGTTTTCCCTTCAGGACTCCGGTCATTGGGTCGCATATTTATTTGTGTAATAGCGTTAGCTTGGCAGTAAATCCATAAAGTTTATCCTGCACGTTCACGAACGGAGTGAAAGTCGTCTCCCACATTTTCTTTTCTGCCGTCGTTTTAGCTTCAGGTTCACTGATACGCTTAAGGTCTGTGTATGATGTCACTTACAATTTATTCCTAGGATAGTTTAGAGAGAAAGTCACGATTATGATGTTGTGAGCTGATATTCCAGGTGCCAACCTCTTTGCTTGTCGATTTCATGGCAAATGTGTGTATGGGGTGGGGGGTAAGTATAGGCTGTATTTTGGGTACGTGCAAGCTGAAATAGTCTTGCATGTCATGGAGAAACTACACAATAAAATTTCACACTGAAGAGACAGAGTAGTTAAGTTAGTGTTACCAGCATTATATGTATGCTCATAAGTAGAATTAAATTTTTAAAGGTCAGTTTTGAAACAGACTAGACCCACTTTCGAGATCCGTAGAGGACGCGTACTAAATATATTTTGTTAAGTGATGTGATATTTACAAACATACACTGAAGAGCCAAACAAACTGGTACATCTGCCTGATATCGTGTAGGGCCCTCGCGAGAACCCACAAATACCGGAACACGATGTGGCATGGACTCGACGAATGTATGAAGTAGTGCTAAAAGGAACTGACAACATGAATCCTGCAGGGCTATCCATAAATCGGTAAGAGTAAGAGGGGCTGGAGATCTCTTCTGAACAGCAAGTTGAAAGGCATCTCAGATATGCACAATAATGTTCATGTCTGGGGGAGTTCTGTGGCCAGCGGAAGTGCTTAAACTCAGAAGACTGTCCCTGGAGCCACTATGTAGCAATTCAGGACATTTGGGTATCACATTGCCCCACTGGAATGTCCCATGTCCGTCGGAATGCACAATAGACACGAATGGATGGAGGTGATCGGATAGGATGCTTACGTACGTGTCACCGGTCAGAGTCATGTCTAGACTCATCAGGGGTCCCATATCACTCCAACTACACACGCCCCACACCATTACAGAGCTTCCACCACCTTGAACAGTCGCCTGCTGACCTGCAGGGTCCATGGATCCATGAGGGTGTCTCCATACCCGTACATGGCCATCCGCCAGATACAGTTTAAAAAGAGACTCATGCTACCAGGCAACATGTTTCCGGTCATCGACAATCGGAAGTCTGTTTTGACGGGTCCAGGCGAGGGATCAAAAGTGATCCTTCGGTTCCGAAAGCCCATGTCGATGGTGTTTCGTTGCATTGTTCGCACGCTGACACTCGTTGATGGCCCAGCATTGAAATCTGCAGCAATCAAAGGAATGATTGCCCCGGCCGCTGCGATGTCGGAGATTTGATGGTTTACCTGATTCACGGTACACATCATGAAAGGGTCGTACAGGAAAATCCCCACTTCATTGCTACCTCGGAGATGCTGTTTCCCATCCCTCGTTCACCGACTATAACACCACATTCAAACCCACTTAAATCTTGACAAACTGCCCTTCTATCAGCAGTAACCGATCTATCAAATACGCCAGACACTTATTGCCTTATATAGGCGTTGCCGACCGCAGCGCCGTATTCTGCCTGTTTACATATATCAGTATTTGAACACAATTGCCTACACCAGTTTCTTTGGCACTTCAGTGTGTATTTGACTTGACGTTTTTCATTATTGTTGATTGTGAGATGCATGGGCGATAGTAAATCTAGGTGTTTGCATGCCACTACTGCATATCTTCATCTGTAACTTCTGTGCTGTGTTAGGACGGTGGAGTGTATGTTTATGCAACTAAAGGGCATGCATGTTTTGAGCCACGTGTCCACGGTCGTTAGAAAAATTTCATTTATGTCAATATTCTGAAATATATGGCGGAGTTCGTCGAAATGAGTTGAAAGTGACAGCAACAAGACAGACACACTGGTAGAACTGGTGGCTACATGAGGACACACATTCGCAGCTCTGAAGAACAAGCTTTAGAGTTCATTAGTACTGCTTTTTCCCAGCCTTTATCCACACCATCATGCTGACATCTCTTGTTCATGTCTTATGTAGCCCAAATTCGGGTATCACAGTATTCAAAGTTTTTTCCTTATGACAGTGAAATCCTCGCGTGTTGTCAGATTTGCGTTTAAGAGTTTTTTAATCACTACGACTGTTTCAGACCTTTTCGTTTACGATACAAACTTCACGTTTATGGGTCTAGGTTTCGCACATCACAACGTTCTGTATAGTACTTTATAACTTCTAATTATAAAATTTTCTGCACGTATATTTGTTCACATTTTAAACTTTGTAATTTAAAATGTCTAAGTTAGTAGCAAATATTTTAAATTCACTTGCTTACTTGGCAGTGCTGCAGAGCCGTATATCACACAAATTTCCTTCGTCTAAAATAAATAAGGGTGATGTGCGATACAATTTAACAAAGTGAAATAAAAAGGAAAATGCCGCTATTGTCAGCAGATAATTTCCATGGCTTCTGGCTCGTCATCAGACCTGAAGAGATTTCTAAAATCGATGTACTTCTGGGACGATGTGGGTTAGGAATCCCATTAAGGTCACCATTAATCGCTGCAGAAATTTAAGAAATAATTTCTCGCCAACCGTCGGAACTGACGTCATGCTTCTACCTCGGATGGAAGCTATCCTCCGAGAAACGTAAATTACGTGACCAGTTCTGATCTCTGGAAAGAACACTTTAGCCTATCACTAGACAATTCTTCTCGGAAGAGTTTAAGAACTAATGCCAGCAAGGTAACAAATGATTTCATATAATGTGTATGGTTTAGCGGCTGAAAAAAAGGAAAGATTATGAATCTAAAGATTCAGCTCAGTTTGCAAATGGGTACTACTGTTTTTCCTGTCGGTGAATGCTTCATATGTGTATGACAATGAATTTTTAATGTGGAAAATGTCAAGTAGCACCGTTATTCGGAATCCACATTAAATAGGTCTGCATGTAACTGGACAGTTCATAGTTTAGAGGACGTCAACGTGATTGTACCACCCCATACTCCATTGTTGCCAATTTGATCCAAGATGGCGGATCCAAGATGGCGGCGATAGATATGCCAACATTGCAATGCTGTAATGGCAGGAAGTTCAAATTTTTGCGGGAAAATAGGTCAATTGGGCTACCTCCACTAACCTAACCTCCTCCCCTACCCCCTACCCACCCCTCCCACAGAAAAAGGTGGTAAGTTCACTTTCCCTCAGGTCAATGCAACACATTACGGCTACCTCAACTAACATAAGACAATGGCGGGAAAATAGCTCAATTGGGCTACCTCCTCGAACCTAAGTCATCCGACCGCAACCTCTTTCTAGGAATTGGCCAGAAAAGAGCTCAGCCTGTGCTGGGCTGCTGGGTAGTGTGGACATAAGTCTTTATTTAAACAGTCTTTATTTAAACAATTAGAGGCAGTACCTCCTCGTGTGTTCACCACGAGGTCCGTAGTCCAACTAACCTAGCACACAGTACCGCCACCATAGGGTGCTGTCGCTCTTCCCCAGACGTAATCAAACATGGCGGACTGGAGCGGAAAAATGGTGGGAACCAATACGAACCCTTAATCCAGTCACATGCTAGACTTCAGCCATTAGGATGGCGGTATCTGGAAACATCATTGGAGGGGATATAGGCCAGGCTCAGCAGCTATAGGACCACAGTCTTACTCAGTCAGCCAGATGCAGCAGAAGAAGAGGAACCATGAAGCATCGACAGCAGTCGCAATCCAACACAGCCCTGCAGAACAAGAAGAAATGGAAAAGTAAGTATCCCATATCACATCTTTCTCTGTGATTATCATTATTATTAGTATTTCTTTCCTTTCTCAGACGTTATGTCTGGTTAAAAATGGAAAGTGACACGGACTTTGATCAAACGTGACTTCCTTTTAACTGTACGGTATATGTTACATTGCATTTAGGAACTTTCGGGTAATTGAACATGTATCAATAACTACAGGTTTCTGTAGTTGTATATATACCTTTGGATGTAGCTGTATTGCGTTGATGTACTGGTGGATATTGTGTGGTACAATAGTATAATTGGTATAATGTCAACCTTATCCTGATACCACATGTCCTTGACTTCCTCAGCCAGTTGGATGTATTTTTCAATTTTTTCTCCTGTTATCTTCTGTATATTTGTTGTATTGGGTATGGATATTTCGATTAGTTGTGTTAATTTCTTCTTTTTGTTGGTGAGTATGATGTCGGGTTTGTTATGTGGTGTTGTTGTATCTGTTATAATGGTTCTGTTCCAGTATAATTTGTATTCATCATTCTCCAGTACATTTTGTGGTGCCTACTTGAATGTGGGAACGTGTTGTTTTATTAGTTTGTGTTGTATGGCAAGTTGTTGATCTAATTATTTTTACTACATTGTCATGTCTTCTGGTGTATTCTGTATTCGCTAATATTGTACATCCGCTTGTGATGTGATCTACTGTTTCTATTTGTTGCAAAGTCTGCATTTATCTGTTGTGGTATTGAGATATTTAATAATATGCTTGCTGTAATATCTGGTGTTTATTGTTTGATCCTGTATTGCAATCATGAAACCTTCCGTCTCACTGTATATATTGTCTTTTCTTAGCCATGTGTTGGATGCGTCATGATCGATGTGTGGCTCTGTTAGATGAGACAGGTGCTTGCCATGTAGTGTTTTCTTTTTCCAATTTACTTTCTTCGTAACTGTTGATGTTAGGTGATCTAAAGGGTTGTAGAAGCGGTTATGAAATTGCAGCGGTGTAGCCAATGTATTTATATGAGTGATTGCTTTGTGGATTTCGCTAGTTACTGCTTGTTCTATAAAGAATTTTCTTAAATTGTCTTCCTGTCCATAATGTAGATTATTTATGTCGATAAATCCCCTTCCTCCTCCCTTTATGCTTAATCTGAATCTTTCTATTGCTGAATGAATGTGACGTATTCTATATTTGTGGCATTGTGAACGTGTAAGTGGATTGAGTGCTTCTAGGTCTGTGTTACTCCATTTCGCTACTCCAAATGAGTAGGTCAATATTGGTATAGCATAAGTATTTATAGCTTTTGTCTTGTTTCTTGCTGTCAATTCTGTTTTCAGTATTTTTGTTAGTCTTTGTCTATATTTTTCTTTCAGTTCTTCTTTAATATTTGTATTATCTATTCCTAATTTTTTGTCTGTATCCTACATATTTATAGGAATCTTTTTTTTTCCATCGCTTATATGCAGTCGCTGTGGTTATCCAATACGTAATCTTCTTGTTTAGCGTGTTTTACCCTGACTATGCTATTTTCCTTACATTTATCGGTTCCAAAAGCCATATTTATATGCTTCCTGAATACTTCTGTTATCTTTAGTAATTGGTTGAGTTGTTGATTTGTTGCTGCCAGTAGTTTTAGATTATCCATGTATAGCAAATGTGTGATTTTGTGGTGGTATGTTCCAGCAATATTATATCCATAATTTGTGAAATTTAGCATGATGGATAGTGGGTTCAGAGCAAGGCAGTACCAGAAAGGACTTAATGAGTCTCCTTGGTGTATTCCACACTTAATCTGTATTGGTTGTGATGTGATATTATTTGAATTTGTTTGGATATTAAGTGTGGTTTTCCAATTTTTCATTACTATGTTTACGAACTGTATCAATTTAGGATCCACTTTGTATATTTCCAATATTTGTAGTAACCATGAGTGGGGTACACTTTCAAAAGCTTTTTGGTAATCAATGTATGCGTAGTGTAGCGACCTTTGTTTAGTTTTAGCTTGATATGTCACCTCTGCGTCTATTATCAGTTGCTATTTACATCCTCGTGCTCCTTTGCAGCAGCCTTTTTGTTCTTCATTTATAATTTTGTTCTGTGTTGTATGTGTCATTAATAACTCTGTAATGACTTAAGTTAATATTTTGTATATTGTTGGTAGGCATGTTATGGGGCGATATTTTGCTGGGTTTGCTGTGTCTGCTAGACCTTTAGGTTTCAGATAAGTTATTCCTTCTGTAAGTGTATCATGGACTGTGTATGGGTCTGCAATGTAACTGTTAAATAATTTAGCTAGATGTGAATGTGTTGAGGTGAACTTCTTTAACCAGATATTTGCTGTTTTATCTTTTCCAGGGGCATCCCAAATGTGTGTGGAATTAATTGCTTGGGTGACTTCATGTTGAAAAATTATCACTTCAGGCATTTGTGGTATTATCTTGTATGTGTCTGTTTCTGCTTGTATGCACCGTGCATGTCTGTTATGTTGTACTGGGTTTGACCATATGTTGCTCCAGAGGTGTTCCATATCTGTTATGTTTGGTGGATTGTCTATTTTAATGTGTGTGTTATCTATTGTGTGGAAAAATTTCTTTTGGTTTGTGTTTAATGTTTGGTTTTGTTTCCTTCTATTTTCACTTTTTTTGTATCTTCTAAGTCGTTTGGCCAATGTTTGTAATTTCTGCTTCATTTCATCTAATTCCTCTATCGTTTCTTGTTGTGAGAGTTTACCTAACCTTTTTCGTTTCTTGTCTGATATTTCATTTCTTATAAATTGTGTTAGCTGTCTGATGTCTTTTCTCAGTTTTTCTATTCTGATCTGTAGCCTGTGTTGCCATGCTGGTTTTGTGGGCTTCTTCTGTGTGTTGGTTGGTTCTGATCTCTGCCTGGTGTGTATATTTAGTGTAGTGAGTGCTCCTATATAAACCAGAAGTAGTAACTGTTCCATAGTTGTATTTTTCATTTATTTTGTTGTGTACGATTGTGTTCATAGTTGTTATTTTTGTTTCGACTTGTGGGTTATTTGGTGGTCTATGCAAGAATGGTCTAATGTCTGTATTTGTGTCTTTGTATGCTATATATGTCATCTGAAATTTTTCTTGTATATCTAACATGTGTGCCACTTCGTGTTCTATTTGTGCTTGTTCTGGTGGCTGTCTTAAGATTTCGTTTTCCCCTGACTGTTTAATTGATGCGTGTTGTTCTTTGTTAGCTTGCTCTGGGACGTTTGAGTCCATTACTGTATTTTCTTCTTCTTCTGATTGCACATTATTTTGTTCCAGTATGTGTTGTACTTGTTGTTTGATGTTTTCTAATTCTGACTGGGGTATCCTGTTAGTTTTGATCATTACTCGAGTCTGATGAGCTAGTCGTTGTTGTATTAAAAATTTTAATTCTGGGTATCTGGTAATAAATGTTGTGTATATTTGTGATCTGTATCCAGTTGTGTTGGTTCCTAAGTTTATTGCTTGGTAATAACAAAACATGAGGTGTCGGTTAACTTCATCTGACCATCTCATGCTCTATTTTTGTTTTCCTTCTAGAGTGGCTGCAGGAAGCATATCCTGCAAAACACCTCTATTTGCATTTAAATCATTTTCCGTGTAGCTAGCATTGTCGTTACCATTGTGGACAGGCATAAGGTTCAAGCGTCGTCCCCGACCATGACAGCACTTGTCCGAGGCTTCATTAGTTCTGTCCTGAACCAACTAGTCACACTAAAAGGGGGGTTAGCCCTATTAGGGGTTTGTTCTTTTCCTCTCCTTTTACGACTGGCAGAACATACCGGAGGCCTATTCTTTACCCGGGCCTCCACGGGTTTCATTATTACTATTATTATTATTATTATTATCAATATTACTATTGGTTGTTTTCGCATATTGGTCTATGTGTAATGCTATCTCGTCTTTGTTCAGCTATTGCCCTCGACACGTCCAAGCCCACAGCGTCGAGCGCCAACCTGCCGATCTCTGCCACTTCTAGACCATTAGCAGCCTCAGCTGCCATCGTGTCGAGACCTGCACCGACCTCTGGACCTGCGGCTACAGCAACCTCTAGCATGTTTGAACGTGTAGCGACCACATGGGATCCTGTAATGCACTTAGGCCACTTGCTTGAGCAGGCCAAGGAGCTGTTATTGTCTGTCCTGCTCATCGATCGGTGTGATGACGACACGCGACCTGCTCCCAACACATTGAATGCTGCTGGTGATCCTAAAGAACAGCAAGTTGGAGGACAGTACTGGTCACCAACATACGACACATCCCTGCAGAACATCCATGTGCGAGTGTAGCTACAGAGTGCAGATGCTGTCGATCAGAAGGCATAGAGTGTACCCAAGCTTTTCAGTTTCGCATAAAATTTAACCCCCAGTGGAAATAAACATGTAAACGTTGGTATAGAAGCACATCTTGCCTGGGGCTTGCATCGAAGGGTGTTAAAGTTCCAATTCCACTGGAACGAAATATGTCGTGCAGAGCGCTACATCGATCAGCAGATGACTACAGAATATTATCGAAAGTGTTATATCCCAGACATTCGACTTTCTGGTGTGACACTATCTATTACAACAGTATATGATGACTGTGCACTGTGTGTGAAATCAGGTGACAACTGTGTTTATCTGAGACACGCCTCAGTTATGAAGTTATACGATCTGGATACTGCGCTAAGTCTTGCTTTAGAGAGATTCAACAGCTGGTTGCCGAGCATAGACACAATGATGAGGTAAACTTCCTTCGTGTGCACTGTGTACATGTTGCTGATGTGAAGCAGTACCTTTGTTTGCAAACGATCGCTGAACCGAAAGAGAAACAGATTAAACATTCATGTGAAAGATCTAAATACTATGAGGTATCCATTGGCTTGAGGGGGATACGCGCGGAATTTATTGCATGTCAAAATAATTCCTTTGGGAAATACTGTACAGGTGTGAAAAATAAGATAAAGAAAAAGAGTCTGAGGATTTCCTTGAACTACTGCATCATACGTATGATATTTAAATAAATAAGTAATATAAGCATATAAAATCTCAAACCATGTTTGTTGGCTGAAACACTCTCATCACAAGGACTTTTTGGTCGGTGACTGGTCCTGTGAAGATGCAAAAGAAGACTTGAGGAAGAAGAAGAGCGGAATTATCCTTCCTGATAATATACGTGCAATTATTGTAGGTCCAACCATTTGTCGCAAGACTAATGTCCTCATCACGCTGCTAACACTTGTAGATGGAGTCCGATTAGAAAATGTTTGTGTATTCTCAAAAACACTGAAAACACTGTTTCAACCCAAGTATCAGCTATTACAGGAGATGTTGCTCGGTGTAGATGGTGTTACGTACACGACATTCAGTGAAAGCAGTGAAATCCCTCCATCTGAAAAAAGCAAAGCCAATCACTGTCTTCATATCCGACGATGTTGCTGTGGAAAACCAAGACCAAATTCGAAAATATTTCTGTTTCGGTCGTCATATGGGTGCTGATATATTTTATCAAAGCCAAACATATACCAGAATCCTGAAAGAGTTGGTTAGGGATAATCCAAACCTCATCATAGCCTTCAAACAAGACAATCTGAATTTAAAACACAATTACCAGGCACATGTCGGTACTGATATGACGTGCAATGATTTCGAAAGGACATGTGCTGATTGCTGGAATCATTCACAATATGGGTTTCTCATTACTGATAAAACAAGAAAACTGAGTTATGGTAGGTACAGGCGAAACATTCAAGAGTTTCTGTACATATACGACGGTCAGAGAGGTTAGTAATCAGCATACGCTGCACCATGGACAAATTCTCTCACATGTGTAGCTCTCAACACGAGAGAATGGGTGTACACAGACAGAACATTCGCATTTAGAGGGATGCAAAAATTAAGGCTATTGTGCCTAAGTTTGGTTGGTGGTATGCACAGAGAACTAGAGACGTATTACCAGACTCTTCTGAGAATGGTGAATGCGCTGAAACAGTTAGTTAATAAAGTCGGTAAGAAAGTAACTGACTTAACTGGATACGTCGAGGCTATTGAGGGGAATATAGATGTAGAGTGTCTTGTTGTTGAGGAGGAGGAGCAGGCACATAGTAAGTGGAAGAAGAAGAGCGGATATATAAAGCCTCCGCCTGCAGAGATGTTTGATTAGTATACACCGAGATGTCAAGGAAGCAGAAAGTGATTCAAGCGCTAAAAGCACTTCGTGAGAAATTACGGTTATTCAGTTTAGGGCATATGGATCGACAGCAAACACTAAGAGAGACCTTTATGCCGGTTGCTGAATCTCTCAGACAGCTCTCAGCAAAAACAAAAAAACCCGATAACGATGGTGTTTCCATTGACAAATTTATTATCCGTCACGCCCCTGGTCAGATAGATAGAACATTCTGCGTTAGCAGGATGTACTGTTCCTCCTGGGAGGACTTGGGTTTAAAAAAAATGTAAACTAAATATTACGATAAAATTTTATAAATAATCGACAAGTACGCCAAAGAAGAAGAGATAGAATTACAATGGACATGTTATTCCATGGACTCTTGCGCTTATATGCATGAACTGTCGTTCCTTTGTCTTTCAATTATCTTATCTGCTTGGATTCGGACCTAAGAGGACGTTCTTGAGTAAAGCTCATCTTGCTGTACCAGCTGATAATGGAAGTTGTACCTAAAACCCGAAAAATATAATGGTTATTTTGTCAAAAGAATTTGGGTATGTGGTCAATCAATTGGTTGTCTGATACCTGGATTGTCTTCAGTAGATTAGGGCCTAAACAAAGAATTTTCATTGTTAGGCGCCATCTTAGAAAAATCTTTAACATTTTTCTTTTAGCTCATGTACGAGACGTGCCGTCGGTTAGGACAATTAACCTTATTTCAGACCACACGAGACCGGAGGCAGCTACTGATAATGTAACAATTTTACTTACAGATTTTCTTTATATAACGAGATAACATCCCAGGCAGAAATCGTATGGCCAGAGGACTCCAGTTCCATTATAGGATTTCATTGGTAGATGCTACTCTTGTTATCCTCTACTGGGAAATCGAGACGAAACCACGATGTTGAGTTACGTATTGCAGTAGAGTACATTGAAGAGACTTGGCAAATATTCTCTGGTGCAATAAGGACACGACTTCTCACGAGCCTGGAATATTATCTGTAGTGTTGGGTAAATAAGAAAAGGACAATTAATTATCGACTATTACGTAACTACCCTGAGAACTGAGCTAGTTTACTGAGTGCTTATACACGTCGGGCTAAATTAAACAACATATTACACGTTTAATAATATTCATACATTAGTTATTTCTCTTTTATGCTGAGCCATTGCATTAATATGTGTTTCTTTTTTATATAAGTCACGGCTCATATTCATGCTGTTACATTACACTGAGCAAAGAAAAAGAGTCCCAAATAATTATTATTTTATTAAATTACACTTGGTGCCGGTAGTAAGTGTTCTGCAGCATCTATGATTGAATACCTAAAGAATTCTTATCAGTATATTTTTTGTGTTTAAACAGCTCGGTGCATATCCACCAATAACTAAATTCACTGAACACTTACTAGTGGGTCCAAAATCGAAACTGGAATCCTACGACCTCTCTCCATTGTTGTAATTGATTACTTGTCTGTATACCAAAAATAGTGAATTGTAATTAATGCCTAAAACGTTTCCGTTTCATGTACCATACGCACGGGAACTACGGCAAGCTGATAGCAAACTGAATGAGTGATTGCAGACAGACGCTGTTTCTTACATCAGACATAGACCGTAAGGTAAAGACCCGACTGTACGCGACCAGGTTTCTAATTAAAACTAGTGAGTAGCACCTGGGGTCATGCAATTAAAATAATCTGTACACGTAGCTTTCTTCTAGTTTTTCAATTGTGACTATTAGTGTAGGGAGTTTTGGGTGGTCATAGTCTGAATTTTTTGTGTGAACTGATTAGTATCAGCTAGCAACATGGTTAGGCCAAATACCAGACGTAGTCGAGCGGAGGATGAGAATTATGAAAGTGATGACCAATTGGAGAATATTACTGGATCATTGGCAGGAGGGTCGGGAGCAAATGAAAATGAACAAGCGACCATACCACATGATAGTGTAGTATCGCAGATTGATGTTTCTCAACCGGGTATACAATCGGTGGGCGGACAAGAGAATGTCGAGAAGGAGAGAGAAATCAATTGCGAGAAAGCAGACGAAATTTTTCGCAAGCAGGTCGACTTTGCAAATCCAAGCGGTATGCTTGCATAGCTATTCAGGAAATTATAACTAATGGAACATCAAAGAAAGAAAGAACAGGAATCAATGGAACAGCAGAGGAAAACAGAGCGCGAGGAGGATATCCAACGCCAGAATGAGTTTTTCGAAAAAGTTGAAACTATCCAAATCGCCACAGTGGACGAGCGGCTAGTCAAACGGGAACAAGCGTTGATACAAAAACTGAATCGTGCTCTTGACGACAGGGATCAACGCATATTAGAACATGTTAACAGAGAAATACGAAACGTTGAATCTGAGGTATCGGAAGTGAAGAAAAATTTACAGGAATTACCCGAAATATTAAATACTTTAGCCGGAGAGGTATCAGAGGTCAAAGAGGTGCAGGAATCTCTCGATGCCAAAGTTAAGCAATTAACCAAAGGCAACGAGGAAATCTCTTTATCTATTGAACGAAAGGTAGAAGATGAGGTGAAGCTTGCAATGCTTGACCATGTTGAACACAAGAGTCAGCAAGGTACCTCCATGAACCACGAACCCGTAAGACCCGAGATTACAGAAAAGCCAGTGAATGACAATGCTAATAGAATCATGAACTGTGCTGCACCTAGTCCCTGTTGCAGTCGTTCATGTAATGCACAGCAGGGCGAAAACTATGCTTCAAATCGACGCGCGTGCGGAAACCCACCAGCAAACAGTTTATCGGT
The DNA here is from genome assembly GCF_023898315.1 of Schistocerca nitens. Classification (NCBI taxonomy): domain Eukaryota; kingdom Metazoa; phylum Arthropoda; class Insecta; order Orthoptera; family Acrididae; genus Schistocerca; species Schistocerca nitens. The sequence continues at coordinate 182,408,716 of NC_064620.1, read as the reverse complement.
CAGTTCATATGCAGCGCATACAGGTAAAAATAACCCGATGAAATGTCGTGTGGCTAGGGCCTCCCGTCCGGTAGACCGTTCACCTGGTGCAGGTCTTTCGATTTGACGCCACTTTGGCGACCTGATCGTCGATGGGGATGAAATGATGATGATTAGGACAACACAACACCCAGTCCCTGAGCGGAGAAAATCTCCAACCCAGCCGGGAATCGAACCCGCGCCCTTAGGATTGACAGTCTGTCACGCTGACCACTCAGCTACCGGGGGCGGACAATAACCCGTTAATTGTTCGCAATGAAGCACACACTCTGAACACACTGTAACAGGAAGAGTCATTACTGAAACATAGACAATTTCAGGTATTTTCCGAAGAGAAAAAACCTGTCATTCAGTAATATTCACAAAAAGTTTTAAGAATGTGTTACCTGCATCTTGGCAGGAAAGGCAAAAGATACAGTTTGTTATATGTAACCGGAGATACCGTATTATGGGCATCTGAAGTTGCAGAGAACTTTCATTCTTTTTGTGAGTTCGAGAAACGATTTTCGGCCAAATTTTGGTCGGCTAGTATACAAGAGAGATTACGGAAACAGGTATACCATCCGGAGATGTACAATTTCAAGCAACGAACACTTAGAAAATACTTTGAAAAGTATATTAACGAAACAAGGTACTGGTCCGAGCCGATCGCTACACACGACGAGCTTAGTATACTGAAATCGAAGTTGCCGATCTCAATAAGGAGAGAATTGGTACACGTACCTGATAACGATTTAGACACATTCAAGTCGGTTGTGGATTCTCTATATTTGATACAAGATAATGCACGACAACCAAGCAATAATGGTGAGGGGATAAATAATAACCATATACCTAGAAATAACGGTTATGGAATTCAAAACCGAAATAATAATTGGGGACATGAATGTGGCGGCAATAGTTATGAGAGGGCGAATGGACAAAAAGGAGGTAATGGGAACAGAGGAAGTGGTATGTCGAGCGGTAGCTGCTCGCCCAATAAGGATAGAAATGACACGATGAGTCGAAAAAGGAGAAACGACGAGAATTACTGAAGTAATTTTCAAGCTAAGAATATGAAACAAGGTGGCCGGTGGCGTCTTAATGTGACTGCTAACTGGTCGGCATAGTCAAATAGACCGGAGCAGGGAGTCCCGATTAATAGTGTCGAGGCTGTTATGCCAGGGAACACTGCGGCGCCAACATGGGTTAATAAATCAAGTACCTGACAAAATAGTGCGAATAGACAGCACAATGTCCAAATAGTAGAAGTTACCGAGGAGAACTAGCCACAAACTGCAGCGGGTCGATGTAAGCCTTCGGCACTTGACTACCAGGAATAGAATCGAAGGCAGACTCGAAAATAACAATAATCGGATTGCTATGCTGCGCAATAATGACGGCCAGGATTTGCGGGAGGAATTAATCACCGAACCGCGTAGATGTTTTGACCAGCAAACAGAGATTGTGCAGGCCGCAGAACACGTGAAAGTAAACGGTGTACTTGCTAAGGGTTTGATTGACACAGGAGCGGCTCTGTCAGTCATGTCTGAAGATTTCTTTAACGTTATTAACTACAGTACAAGTCTGCCTACGGGGGCGCTAAACGGAAAGGCACAAAGTGTCAAGGCCCAGGTGCAGGCAGGAATAGTAATAGGAAATGATGCGATATTATGCACGTTCCGCATTGTTAAAAATTTAACTGCAACTTGCATCCTGGGATGGACATCCTGAGGGGAAGGACTGCTATATTCGACATCCCTCAGGGCTTGTGCTTCCTTCGAACGCCTACCAAGGGTTTGCAATTACCATTGATTAAAACAATGGCAAGGCACAATAGGTATTGTCTGTGGTTCGGAAAGGTGGAAGTAGAAACCTTTATACTCAATATTCAGGAGTACCACTAAAGGTGTATCCTGAAACAATGAGCAGTATGACGAAGAAGTCGTTCAGATACGACAAGAGATTCAATCCAAGGTTAAGGAGTCGGATGTTTAACCGATGAGCAGCAGCATGAGCTCTCTAAATTATTGAGTACGCTGGCACATTTTCGGAAAAAAACGGAATAATTCAAGGCTACGTATATGATATGCTGGAATATCCGCATCAGACGTTTTGTAATGCTTCTTATTCCGTGCTGTGGAGTAAACGTGAAGCTGTGTGAAAGGAAATAAAGGAAATGTCGGATTGGGGAATCATTGAATCGTCCCTTTCTCCCTATAGCAGTGCCTTACTAGCTGTGGGAAAAACGGATGGGAGTATCAGATTGGTACTTGATGCTAGAGACATCAAAAAAATTATAATACCAGTAAGGAGCAAGCCAGAAAACCTGGACGAACCAATACAGAAGTTTCATGAAGTAAAATTTCTATCAAGCATCGATTTGAAAATGTCATATTGGCAGCTCCCTCTAACTGAACAAAGCGGGAAATATGCTGCCTTTATTTTTGGTGGGAGGACGTACCAATTTCGAATGCTTCCATTCGGCTTGAATGTCAGCGCGGGTGTATTTATCTCTCCATTAGACATTGTGCTAGGACCAGAATTGTTGGATCTAGTAACACTCATTGTAGACTATTTATTGACCACCACAAATACGCAGGAGGAGCACGTGGAACTGATAAAGCCAGTGTTAGGTAAATTCTCTCAGGCTGGTGTTAAAGTTAATTTAAATAAATCGAAATTTGGGTGGCACCAGTTGAAGTACCTGAGACACATAATATCGCCCAAGGGTATTTCTCCAGAATCAGGAAAACTAGAAGCAATAAAGAATATCCCGTACCCTATTAATCGTAAACAACTAAAGCCATATCCGCAGTTAGCTTCCTTTCTCAGACGGTTCATACCAGCACAGTTGATGAACAGTACAGCGTTATTGTCACTATCAAAAAAGAATAGTCAGTGGATGTTTACCGATCAATGCAAGCACGGCTTTGATCAAATTAGAAAGGCCTTGTTAAATTCTATTGTACTTCACCATCCTGATATGTCGAGGTATTTTTGCATTGCGACTTTTGCCTCCACTACAGGCCTGGGGGCGTGCTTATTCTAAGTGGATGACACTTCAGGGACTACACAGATAAAGATTATTGGTTTCACTAGTCGTGTTTTGTCACCCTGTGAACGAGCCTACGCCGCCACGGAGCTAGAAGCTCTAGCTGTGGTCTGGGCTTTCCGTAAGTATCACTACTATGTATACGGAAAGAAGATAGTAGTTTTGTCATCACCAAGCGATTAGTTTCGTACTATCACGTAAGTTGCTACATGCTCGATTAGCTCGGTGCATTTTGGCCCTACAGGAATATTTACTTGAAATAAGACATGTAAAGGGAAGTCAAATTATGGTGGTGGATGCATTATCGCGTTTACCACAGGGCTTAGGCGAATTCGCTGAATTAGTAGAGCAATCATCCGAGTATAAAGAACTGCTGTTGCAGGATGGAGTTCGACGACAGAAATATTTGTCTATGTTTAAGAACATAGCGAATTTGCAAGAGGCAGGTCCGCTGTGGCGAACTGTGCGAAAAATAAATAACAGTGGGGAGGATAGTGAATTACAGTGGCACTATAAAATCAAGTACAGTGTTTTGTTCTACAGAAAGAAATCTATTTGTGAACAATGGCTTGTTGCATTCCAGAAATGGGTTTAGAAAATCTAATCTGGTACACACACCATTGTTGGGGACATTTCGGTATAGAAAAGTGTACAACAAAGATCGATACCTATTGCTATTATCCAAACCTACAGAAACATGTACAGAGGTTAATACGCAGCTGTACCACGTGTCAAAAGGTTAAACCCACTAAAATAGGTAAAAGAGGGGAATTGCACCCTATTATATCGAAGAGACCAGTAAGCCTGGTATCAGTCGATATCGCAGAACCTTTACCCACTATTCGCAGAGGTGTAAAGTATATCTTGGCGATATATGACTTGTTCACAAAGTATGTGACGTTATATGCTATAAAACGTGCCACATCTATCCCTATTATTAATTGGATAGCAATGGAATTTGTGCCGCAAGTGGGCAAGACTATTATTATCTTGTCAGATAATGCTTCGTATTTTAAGAGTATGAAGTGGAAAGAAATCTTCAGGGATCAGGGGATCAAGCACATACTGATATCCCGCTTTAACCCAGAAGCAAGCCCTGTGAAAAGAATTTTTCGGGAGTACAATAGATTCATGAGTGCATATGCTGCAACTAAGCATACGAAGTGGAGTGTGTACCTCAACATCTTTGAGCAAATATATAACAACTTGCCTCATGATGCCACAGGTTTTACACCAGCGGAATTAATGTTTGACCATCCAGAGAGAAATGAATGGCTTGAACCCATACCTCAGATACCCAGAACACAAAGTCACGAGGAAAAAATAAAAGAGGCGCTGCGGGCTTTAAGTCAGCAGGCGGCTCTCAGGAAACGACGATATGACCGAAAGTTAAAGAAAGGTGCAACAGTAGCGCGAAGGAGGCCTCATAGTGTTAAAGGGCACCATAAAACATCAACAATAAAGAAAGTAAACCGAAAATGGCACATAATTTACACAGGGTCGTACAAAATGTTAAGAATTCCAAATGAAGGATGCTATATTCTGGGTTACGCTGACTCAGGAAAAATATGCGGGCTATACCCACACCATGACTTAAAAATGTACATACAGACGAAGACAGACACTTGTGAAAGAGAACATTTATTCTTGACTTGTAATGTACATAGCAAAATACTTTAGTAAGTAAGAGATTTTATGTTGATGAGTCAATATCATTGATATTTTTGTACTTTTAGGATAATATATGGTGGTAAGGAGACCTTCAGTCTGAAAGATGAACTTGATTTCGAAACAAAAAGAAGTAGCGAGGAATAAATTGCATTTAAGGCAGAATTAAAAGACAGTTGTCAGTCTTGCGTGTATATACTAAGATAAGAATTGCTTGTGCGTTTTTATGTGAGTAACCAGTTTTAGTAAATAATATTATGTGATCAAGAACTTGCCAGAGTACATGAGAAATAATAATGTGGAATAGTGACTAATAACTGATTTCTCGGTGTGTGAATATAAACAAGCATATTATGATTACTTAAGAACATTACTGAGACCACATGATAGTTTGTTTCTTCCAGTGGTGGCCTTAAGCCATGTAATTGCATGCGGCTGAGGGGCGCTATTGAGAACTAAAGAGAGCATCTCATGTAGATAAAATAACTTCATGACACCAAGTTTAAGATTGAGGTCTATTAGGAAATGATGCGTACGAAAACATGGTTTGTATCCATAAAGTTGAGACCTGGTCTTTGGGCAAATGGTTCCTCACTTAAAATTTAGAATAGTTGAGGGTGTGGATCTGTGATGAATGGCTCATAACACACATGTAACTGCCTGAGAATCAGTAGTCCAGATGGCCCAAGGTCTACTTTCGGCACGAAAGGTTGAGGACAGTTGATGGCAAAATCTTATAAATAACCTCAAATCCTAATGTGGACAAAATGGTAATGTCACCACTTGTCAAACTGAAAATGTAATGTCAATCTTAGCAGGATAAATAATGTTTCAATAGAAACTATATTTGAAACAATGTCAGTTGTAGAGGCATCAGCTTGTGCTATGTAAGAAAAGAAAAAAATACTAGCAACCGCATCAAGAATGTGTCAATGTGCATTTTGTCTACCATTTAACCATTTAGAGAGAAAAAGACTCTAAATTGGAGTTTGACGACTGACATAGTAATTTATTTTGTTCTAATATAAAAAAGTGGTTTTCAATAGTTAATATGTAAGACTATAGCTGTGCAGCAAAGATGACTTTACGAAATAATATGAATGGTAATATCTCGTGACACTAATTGTTTTACACGGGGAACTCCGTAGTAAGTGTGAACCAAAGTGAATTTACCTTTGGACACCAACCATAGTGACAAGGAAGAAAACTCAGTGTGTGTTATACAACTGAGTACGTGCGTGTTGCGGACGACGGTACAGAGTTGGAGTTTATGTAAAGTGACTACAAAAGCTCACAGGACATTCTAAGAGCGCCAAACTTAGCTTGTCACGTAATAATAACTCTATAATTTTCTAAGGAGTTTTACAGAAAAAACATCGTGTCTCGAAAACTGGACTAAAGGTTACTCGGAAACTTGAATACGGTACAGAACATTGAATATTGAATGAATGAACTTCTAATCACACTCTTTTACTCCTAGCCGGTAACATCTGTTACGGAATTAGTTAACACTAATCCTAGTATGGGTTATTTCATGTTCACGCGCATTCAACGGACACGATGCTGAGACGGCTCGCAAGCAGAGGCACAACAGCTGTCCAGGGGGCCAACGGCCGCCGCTCAACAATCGCCTGTCCGCGAGTGCTGGCGGGCGCCTGGCAGCTTCGTCACGTGCAGCATCGCCAAGCCACCATCTTCGTTAAACCGGCGCCGCAACTGCGGAGAATCGACTATCGACGACATGTATTGCGTGTGATGAGTTCGTGTGTTGTGCTAGCAGCGCCAATTATATGAGTGAAAGCGTGTCTGCCACGAAAAAGTAAAAAGTGTGTTCCGATTATCATATATGATAAATTTATGCAATATATATCAATATGTAACTACTGTCACTTTATTTTATTTGATTGTACCTTTTCTCTGACCAAATTCACTTGGGGAACATTCAATTACTGTGTCCTTCAGCAATAACGATATTAAGATTGTGATATTTTTTTTGACACACTGGATAAATGTTGTCATACAGTCCGAAGACCCTGGGCTGCTTTTTGACTCCCCGTTTTACCATGCCCGTGAACCCGAATGCGGGGTGGAGGGGGTGGGGGTTAACATAAGTCGTTTTCCCGATGACATCAGTCAATATTTTTCCGGACTGAAACTTCTGTCACACAAATAAGAGATTATACTTGCTCCTCTAACCATATGAGAAAATATGCAAAGATAATATGCGCAAACTAATTTTAGAAACTAACTGATTAAATATTCATATACAATCATGTGGAATAACTGAACAGTACTGTGGTATGTCTTGTTTAAATACATCTTTTTGTCCCAGCCATACCAGAAGGCCTTTGTACTTTTTCTCCTGGGTGGACTTGGGTTTAAAAAAATGTAAACTAAATATTACGATAAATTTTATAAACAATCGACAAGTACGCCAAAGAAGAAGAGACGGAACTACAATGGACATGTTATTCCATGATCTTTTGCGCTTATATGCATGAACTATTTTTCCTTTGTCTTTCACTTATCTTATCAGCTTGGATTCGGACCTAAGAGGACGTTCTTGTGTAAAGCTCATTTTGCTGTACCAGCTAATAATGTAAGTTGTACTTAAAACCCGAAAAAGATTATGGTTATTTTGTGAAAAGAATTTTTGTATGTGGTCAATCAATTGGTAGTCTGATACCTGGATTTTCTTAAGTGGACTTGGGCCTTAACAAAAAATTTTCATTGTTAGGCGCCATCTTAGTAAAATCTTTAACATTTTTCTTTTAGCTCATCTACGAGACGTGCCGTTGGTTAGGACAACTAACCGTATTTCAGATACCACGAGACCGGAGGCAGCTACTAATAACTTAACAATTTTACTTACAGATTTTCTTTATATAACGAGATAACATCTCAGGCAGAAAAGGTCTGGTCAAAGGATTCCAGTTCCATTATAGGATTTCATTTGTAGATGCTACTCTTGTTATATTATATTGGGGCATCGAGACGAAACCACGATGTTATGTTACGTATTGCAGTAGTGTACTGGGAACAGACTTGGCAAGTTTACTGAGTGCTTATACACGTTGGACTAAATTAAACAACGTATTACAGTGTTAATAGTATTCCTACATTAGTTATTTCTCTTTTCTGCTGAGTAATTGCATTAATGTGTGTTTCTTTTTTATAAAAGTCATGACTCATATTCATTCTATTACATTACACTGATAGCAAAGAAAAAGAGGTCCAAATAATTTTTATTTTATTACATTACAAGAGGAAGACCGTTCAAGTTGGAAATGCGTCACGTAACTGTAACTGATGGCACAATACAGACTGGTGATAGGCGGTTTGAGAGAACACAAGGCTCAATGACTCTTGTTTTCCTAAGACCTACCAAAAAACCTACAAATTATTCAGTTGATAACAGGGAAACGTGCCGTGAAATAATGAACATGACTGAAAAGCCTGAGCAACAAGAAATTTAAAACCATTACAAAACCAATACTTGACGGCGAAAACACCACCACCAACAACAACAGCAGCAGCAGCAGCAGCACTAGCGGTGATGGTATTGTTATTGTTCATTAAGCAGTGAACAATCGAATCCCGCAGTATATATATTATGGCGACCCTAACGAGCTAATAGATTGACTACGGCAGCTCATGGCATCAGCTGCTGCCAGCTCATTCGAATGAGGGTGTTTCAGTAACCTCTGAGCTTAGAGAGAGAGAGCGGTCACCGAATTAGCATGGAGAGAGTAGGTCGAGACCTGCACAAACCAGCACGCAAAGCATACCGTCGTAGGCATGTAATGATTAACGTTTTGGATGACTTATGACAAGCTGATATTGTAGCTATGAGGCAATATTCACATGAGAATAATGGATTCATGTATATTTTAATGGTTATTGATACGTTCTCGAAGTTTGCCTGGGAATTACCTGTTCAAACAAAAAACTCGTAGGAATATCGCGGATGTTTTTGATAGTTTGCTACAGGAAGAGACGAATCGATGCATAGACATCCTCCAAACCGGTTACGGCGGGGAGTTTCACAACAGGCATTTCAAGGATGTGATGCAGCGGTACTGAATACTTCAGTACTCAACATTTACTCACCTAAAGGGAAGTATCGTAGAGCGTCTGAACAGAACTACAAAAGTTCGAATGTGGACTTGTTTTAACCTCCGCCGCTCATAAAAATGGCAGATATCCTCCCAGAAATAATTGCTCAGTATAATTGAACCAAACAAACCACAATATTAAATTTGACCAATCGACGTTCGTTATAATTGACTCATGGATACAATGTACTATCGCATTAAAGTGCTGGATCCATGCAGACAGAAATTAAATGTATGTGATTTGGTACATATCTCAAAACACAAGACGGCATTTGAGAAATCATATCTACCGAACTGGTCAACAGGGGGAAAGAACGAATACTAAAACTTACATACTGAATTATAGTAAAGGTGAAGGAATTGCAGGTTGCTTCTACACTGAGGAGTTACAGAAAAGCTCAAAACCGGATGTGTTTCTCGTGGGGAGAGTCACAAGACGTCGGGGAAATAAAGCACTTGTCAAATGGCTTGGTTTTCGTGCTGCACAAAACAGGTGGATTGATGCTAACGATCTGCTACATAATGGGGACGCTCAGTCGACAACCACCGCGGTAGCATAACATGCGTGCTAGGAGACGCATTGGAGGAGATAGTGGTAATCTAGACAAACTGCCAGTGGAATTACACATTCCTGCGTGTAGCTACTGTGGACCTGGGACAAAGCTTCAGAAACACTTGGCACGAGGTTATAAGAGGGTTAATCTGCTCGACGAAGCGTGTATGGAACATGGCCTTGCATACGGTGCAAATAAAGACCTATCAACTCGACACATTGCAGATAGGATTTTAGCTGATAAGGCTAGGCTATACGGAGAAGAAAGGATAATTGTATAGGTCAACGCATCGCAGCATTTGCAGTTGATAAAATCATGCTAGGAAAAATTAACTTGGGTTTAGGAGTGATCAATTTCAAGCGAGTTATGAATGCTACATGTCGTGCACTAAACAAGAAGGACAATGGCGGGAAGCAGAGCTGTTTGAAGAACGCTATCATGACAGCGACGTATGCAGCTAAAACCGCACTGAAGCAGAAAGGTGCGGGAAGCAGAAAAACAGGATCGGTTTAAGCACCTCGAGTTCTACCAATACCCAAGGCATCTGTAGGTTTTATTCCATTTTTCATCCCAGCCCTCTCAGTGCTCTCGGCGGTAGGGTCCCTCATTGGTGGTGCTGCAGGTATTGCTCGAAGATCAAGAACGCGCAAAACTCCCAAGCACAGTTACAAGAGGCCAGAAGACATAACTGCTTGATGGAAACCGCAGCCGTCGGAAAAGGACTACACATGAAACCGTACAGGTATACTCATAAATACAAAAAAAAGCCCATTGGCGGTCCTACCAGATCGACCACTCAAAAATACTGATCTTCTTAAGTTCAACATTCCAAGATTCCGTCGTGTGTTTAAGCGGGATACATTACAGAAGGCTATGTGGAAAACTGATGAATGTGGCATTGTGAATTTTGATGTTGCTGGAGGCCCGGGCATCCACTGGGTGTCATACGTAACGGAAAATGCGGGTACCATCTACTACTTCGACTCATTTTGTGACCTGTAACCGCCAAAAGAATTACAATGGAACTTCACTCACAGATGACGTATGTTCTACAATTATCGGCGCTATCAGCACTTTACAACATACCTCTGTGGAAATCTATGCATCATGTTTGTCTTGACGTTTGCAAAGAAGAAGAAGCATGCTATATAAAGAGGAGCTTTAAACATTCCTTCATCAGTTGAGGTTCAGATGCAATGTCGTACACTTAGACGTTAAAAGAACGATCATCTGTATTGCGCGCAAGTTAGTTCTCACCAATTGATTTGAACATTGGTGAATGGACTATTGTATTGATTGAAATGGAGATATACAACAGCATCCCAAATATCACTGAGACTAACAGCAAACTGCATCTTCAAGTAGAACCGGGTGCATACGATATTGATGATTTAAGCGAAGTCTTAAAACAGTCTGTAAAAGGTACTCAGCAATGTGCAAACATCAGTACGCTTAAATCTGAAATATGGACCGTAAATGCAACAAGTGTATAAGATTGTTGAGACCCCTGCCAATGCAATATATCTTCCAGTGACAGCTCAGACAGTGGACTATTTGGAGCTGCGTATTGTGGGCCACAATAATCAACTTGTTGACTTTCGTCGTGAGGAATTTATTGTACGATTATATGTAAGGCAGGATGGGGGTACAGTATAAAACAAAAGAATGGAATCCACAGCGTGTCATTTTGCTACCGAACCGCAAAGTGGTAACACGTGCGGACTAAGAGTTTATTAAATCAGTTAGCTTGAAAACTCGCAATGACGTCCTCATTCAGTATAACCAATACAGTAGAATATGAAGAGATAATTATACATCAGGAATACTGCTGTCAAAACCTTTCACTTCAACCACATTTACCAAGAACGATGAAACTAGGATTGTCATCCAGCACCAAGACGCACTGATTCTTCCATGCAAGAGTTTCATTTATCTAGAGGGGTCTTCAAGAAAACCGATGGCAGCGACACTGTGGGATCCAAACTTACACATAATACTTTATCATTCCTTTTCCAAGAAATACGCTAGAACTCAGTGGGTCTGAGATAGACCATACATGCAATGTCGGCATAAAATCAATCCTTAAAAATACGTCTCTGCATCACTCGCGGATTTGCACGGTTTAGAAAATGTCTGGTAGTTTATAGACCTTCTAGTGGATAGAACAGTTGAAGAGTACAGGCGATTTAATGCATGCATACCACTAAAACTGCTTGTGGGCTATTTTGAGGACTTCAGACAGATTTTTATGAACAATAAACAGGAACACATTCTTGTATCGAGTGCGATGGATAATAACTCATACATTCAGGGAGCTCAAGAAGAGAATGTGATCACAATCAGCAAGATAATATTGAAAATGGCCCACATCAGTGCATCAGATGAGGAGCATTTAAAGCTTTTCAGAGTGCTGAATGCCAGTACATTTCTATCACTGATATTTCGCTCGTGGGAGTATCCAGTGTTACCGACTGCTAGAAGACAAACATGGGCTATTAAAACCGCCTCTCAGTGAGAGACACCTAGATTCATCATACTTGCGTTCCAGACTGATAAAAGAGCTAATATAGCAAATGATTCCACCATGTTCGACAACTGCACGTTAACTAATATCAAAGTCTAACTGAATTCAGAATTCTACCCATATGACAATTTACACCTGCAGTGGAATGAAAATGTATACAGTCTAGGATATGACATGTGTGCAAGCGATTTAATGCTTCTTACTATGTAATTGCTGAAGGATAAGGAGGTGGGTGTTTACTCAGTCCATGGAAGTTCAGGGAGCTTCCACCGATTATCCTAATAGACTGCTCGAAACAGAGCGAGAAAGTTAAGTGTTGACCTATAGATATGCGAATTGAATTTGAATCTTCGACGAATTTCCCAGAACACACTGCCGCGTATGCTGTAGTTCTACATGACCGTGTGATCAACTACTGCCCACTCATCGGTGTTGTGCAACGAGCTGTATAAATGAACAGGTGCTGCATCATTAGTAGAGCTCTTTACAATGGCATCTCAAGGCGTGAACATCGTTTCAGACGCTTGCGGCTTCTATGGTGGTGAGCGTAGGAAGTTCATATTTAAAGATGTTGCATTCATAGCATACACACACAATGCGGGAATAACAGTCATTCTCAGCAAACATTTCATCACTGAGGTCTTTCAAGTATGTGAAGTGTGCTAAGACTCGGAAGAGCGTAAAGTGGTTAACATATTTCTGCCATGGAATTCACTGGTGTGATCCTGGTATACCCTATAAAGATACAGTGACTGCGCTTAAATTATTCAACCACACGGATAAGATCATCTACGTGAAGGGGAGGGACCATTTCTCATGGATGCGTCGAATCTTTAAGTTTGCAGCTATTCAAGACCGGGAAATCTATGTGTGGCCTTCTCTCGATCGACTCATGAAGAAGAAGATGTGTGAAAATAGTGTTGCTGTGTCTGCATATGAAAATGTAAAATTACTTTCTGGTTGGATAAGAAATAAGTGAATTTTTACCTCACGACTTCAGTGTTCTTTTTTCAACCCTGTTCTCGCTCTGACGGCGTACATTTTTAACCACATGTTATGTCTGTGGTTTTCTTCAAGCACATGAGATGTAATTTTAGAAATTTCTGTTATATATCTTTGGAAGCGGACATGGTTATGTGCCTCCTGCTCCCATAACCCAATTCATGCGGCATGATAGGCGTAATTCCGAGCAACCATTCTATACATTTTGTTAGCCTCCATCTTAAAATTCACCTCCTTAATAGCATTCATCCTCAGCAAAACTAATGTGATTTGAGTCATGCACAGCCTTTCTACACATACACGTACACAATGCAATAGGAGATAGGGATTTTTTTGTAAATAACAAGAACAGCAAGATGTATAGTGTCTAACTCTTTTATTGTTTTTCTGTTCACACAAATACAATATATTTCCTGAGGTACAATATAGTTCTTGATGTACAATGTAGTTTTTGAGGAACAATATGGTATTCTTGAGGTATAAATTGACTCTGTTGTTCCAAAGCAGAAATACTTTGAACTTACTCACATCAACAGTAACACTGGTAGGAATTGTTTTACAAAACAACGCTAAAAACTTAAGCAGAGATACTTTCTTTACTACAACTAAATTGCACAGCCCTAGTAGCATAGGTTTTACAATAATTCTGATGGACTGTGCACGCTTAGAATCCAGTTTCAGCGGTCCCCAATAGCAAAGGCTTTTACAATAACAATTCTGATGGTCTGTGAGCTACATAGATATATATGCACTTAAAAAACTATTCTGACTTGGATGGCTAGCAGAAGGTGAAAAACTTAAAAGCTACTCCATTTACAAGATGCACATGGTGCGTAGATATATATATATATATATATATATATTTAATGGCTACACATACGTTGCATATGAAAAATAAATAAATATTTTCTATATTTATTTGTTCTTTTCTTTTTATCCTTTCTTTTCCACACATTCGAACTCTATATACACATGTATGTAGTACACAAAAATACTTACACCACACACACACACACACACACACACACACACAATGATAAAAGGGTCATACTACTACTCTGTAGACTTTCTCTCTCTCTCTCTCTCTCTCTCTCTCTCTCTCCCATACCATATGAGGTGGTTGCAATGCAGCACCATGAACACCACTGCACAGGCACCGCAAATATTCATTAATAGAGAGGGCTCTCGATACCATACGATGCACACACACAGCCCGCCACTGGGTGGCACCTTCCAATGTGCAATACACATACATTTTTCAGTATGGACCTACAAATTCCATAATCGGGATTCCATTCACCTCGTCCTTCATAAGACCGATAACCTTCTTGATTTATGGAATAAGACTGTGTATGTGGACGAGTCGAATTCTTAACCATGGCACCTCATTAATTGGTATGGATCACAATTCTTCAGTAAATAGATGATGTTATCAGTGTCGATATAAAGTAATTTAGGCTTTGCAAAATGAGTTTTCGCAAACTCATAATGAAAGCGCTACATGTATTGTTTGGATAGGTCTAGTATGGACATCCCCATGTAAATAGGTTTCGTAAATTCTACTGCACGCTTTGCCATCTCCACAGCAACAAAGTTCTTATTGAATATGGTGACCTGCTTAAAATTTAGTTTGACAATGCATTTTATTACACCACAACGGCCATACCATTCGGTGCTGATAAAATTTTCATGTCATTCCCACAAATTCTCCATCGTTTTATCGAAAATAGAATTGTTCATTAATTTATAAGTCGCACGCTGAGGAAGCTCTCTATCTCGTATTCAAATCGATATACTCCTTGAACCAAGGGGGACTGCTTGAAGGAGACAGCCTGGATGATCCTAACCAGCTCCAAACCCAAGCTGAGACTCTGGTGGAGATTACAATAATGAATAATGAATCTCCACTTATCCCCCAGTCTTGTCATCAGTTTTGGAATGGAGCATCCTCACGGAACTAGTTGTTCTGGACACAGTGGCAAATTGGTGTGCGCATCATGCAAACTAATATGGTATGTGACTTCTGCTTCTGCCACATAACCTACATCAGAGTCAGCTGCCGTAACCTCCACGACTTTTCCACCTAATCCCTGGCATTCGTCTTTAGGCACCCATCGAAACTCACCAATCGGCAGACATTGTAGCATGGCGTGCCCATGTAAGTTTCTTGATTCAAGGGATGCGTTGAACCTGTCACCCATCCGTCTGTTATTTGCGTTTCTTGCCTGTGGACACATTTGCAATGTCACCCACGAATCCCACACTCAAAGAAAAGAAGCATGTCTGCATCGGTCAATAATTCTATATTGCACTTCGTTTTCTTGAGCCTCGCTTCCCAAAATAACCCAGGTGCCATATAATAAAAGGTGTGATCCAGGGAATATGTGGCCATGCATAGTCACCAAAATTAATCGAAAACATCCGAAAGAAAGCGCACGTCTGTGTCCATGTAAACTGTGCATACTCACCTAAAGTTGAAACATTGAATTCCTGCCAGGCATTCATGGCATGCTCACACTCTGCATCCATTATGACATTGCCTGTAAGGTTGCTGGAGAATGCAGTGATGTCAGGTGGCCTGGTTTCGTTGAGTTTCGCAATACCATCCACATACTCGTAGGGGAAAACCCCTTTCCTAGTCGCAAGTTGAAACATTTCCTCATCAGGAAATGCATCTCGAGTGATATGCATATCCTCCTAGGTAGTTTTTCAACGAGTTTCTAGAGTGGTGCCTGCATAAAACGTACCATATCAAGGAATCAGACCGCAATTGTTGGTGTCATTCGTTTGGAGAATGAAATTTATTTCTCGATGCTCTCAGGTAGGACACAGAGTTGATTTTTCACCCAAAGGAAATCAGCTAACTGCTCAACTAGAAAGTGAGCATCATAGCCGCTCAAATTGTGAAAGAAAACGGGTATGTGTCTTGGTAGCTGGTACTTCAAATTGCACACACTGTGAGCTGCGCCACGGAACTTTCACATAAGATGACATTGATCCGTACAAGGAGTTTCTGCTTTTCTGCCTAACAGCAGCCCACAAATGTGACAATCAACCAAGTTATTATTCAGATTTTCACTCTCCTTCGATTTGGACATGGGCACGTAGTTGCTGTAAAGTTTATCAACCTCTCATGATAATTTTCGTGCTCATTGAGCAGTCAAACTGCAGGATTATCCCCGACATATGATTTTTAGTAGTTCAGACTGGAATCATACGAAGATACAATTTGGTATGCTGCCGCATATTGTACGTGCTTTTCTGTAAAAGGTGGTATGTGAGGCTGTAGAGTTACCTTTACAGCGGGTCACGGGAGCGAGGAGGCATTAAAGGTTGGCATACACTACAAACGGGCCTTGCTCCTGGTGGGAAGCCTTATAGAACTTTATGAATTTGTTTTCCTCAGTAGGCATTATAACACGTACCGGGTTCTTGGAAGCACAGTCTTCTGGATCACCGCTAATAACTTTTCTGAGGAGAAATAATTGAAGCACCATAAGCAAATATATTTTACACGATGATTAGATGATAGTTGGGCAGAAAGGAATTGGGACATGCCTCTGATCCAAACATAGTGATAATTATCACCTTCAGAGAAGAGCAGCATGTTTACATGTAGCTCATGCTCACCAGAAAATTTTGAGAAATGGAGGGGCCTGATAACAGTACGCTTGTTTTGCTCATCTGACTTTTCTTTTCCAGGCCATACAAATGAACCGATATGCCTGTATTCTGCGCCTCAAATTTACGAAACCACTCAGCCATTGACATGCTCCGCATTACCACTCCATTTTGACCCAGAGATAATGAAGAGTTGTCTCTTCAACATCAGACTAAATTTTGGGGGAGAGGGGTGGGCGGGGCTGCGATGATTCGATGCAGAGCACCTCACTGGTCTTAATAACAGGATATTGCGGATCATTGACTACCTTGAGGAGCTCTGTTTCCACGACAGGAATGCATGCTCTTAGAAAACCAACAGGATCGCAGTTCCCTCCTGCTGGGTTCTCGATCCATGTGAACGAGATTAGCTTCGCAAAAGCGTTCACAGTCACCGAGTATTTTTACTGCGGTTGGTATCACTGACCCGATGTCTTTCACTAAAAGTACTGGAGAGAGAACTGCCATTAGCCCCAAATCATCTACACTACTATTAATATCATTTCAAGTCCACCATGTTAATGATGATGTTGTGGAGGGGCAAGTCAGTATGCAGTGAGGCACACATACCTTGCGCTTAAGCCGAATCCGACAAGGCTCATATGATGATGATGATGGAGGAGGATGTTGCGGTGTTACTGGGTCAGGCTGCAGCGATGACTCCCGATGCTGCTGTAGACTCGACTCGGTAACTTGAGGGGTGGCGGTTCGTTGCTCGTCACATGGACACCAGAGGGAGGTACCGGGGCGGCGGCGGCGGTGGTGACTTCCTGTGCAGCAAGTAGCGGCTCCCTTATGGGTGAGGCGTGCCTTACCGAATGCTGCTTTGGTGAGGAAGACGGTTTAGCCGCCACCGGTATGGCTGCAACAACATGTTAAGGTTGCTGACAGGCGACTGCTGTAGAAGAAGAGATAAAATAAGTAATAGTTAACTACATTGCTCACCACTGCTGCTGCGATGAAAGGAAGAATTCTGACGATCACATGGTTATAAGCAGAATGAGTAATTACGTTCTTCGTTCTGGATCCAGGGCTTTAACACTTGATCGATCGACTATACCGCACCCTCAAAAAAGGCATCATCATCATTATCATCTAACAGGGCCAGCAAAGCGCAGTCTTTGTTTCGCCTTCCCCACAATATTATCTGTGTGGTCTTTCCCATATAAGCTGCTCGTAATTGTAATTCCTAGGTATTTAGTCGAATTGACAGCCCATAGATCTGTGCGATTTATCGTATACCCAAAATTATCGGATTTCTTTTAGTACCCGTGTGGATGATCTGGCACTTTTCTTTGTTTTGTGCCAATTGACACTTTTCGCACCATACAGGAATTCTGTCCAGATCAATCTGTAATTGGAACTGATCGTCTGATGATTTTACTTGACGGTTAATTACAGCGTCATCTGCAAACGATCTAAGCGGGCTTCTAGATTATCACCTAGATCATTTATGTAAATCAGTAACAGCAGAGGGCCTATGACACTACCTTGCGGAACGACAGATATCACTTATGTTCTACTCGATGATTTATCGTCTATCACTACGAACTGTGACCTATCTGAGAGGAAATCACAAATCCAGTCACACAAATGAGACGATACTCCACATGCACGCAATTTGATTAATAGTCGCTTGTGAGGACCGGTATCAAAAGCCTTCTGGAAATCTAGGTATATGAAATCGAACTGAGATCCCTTGTCAACAGCACCTGTTACTTCATGGGAATAAAGAGCTAGCTGTGTTGTACAAGAACGTTATTTTCTGAATCCGTGTTGGTGATGTATCAATAAATCATTTTCTTCAAGGTGATTCATAATGTACGAGTACAGTGGCGTGACCTGTGCTACTGTCCAGTCTTTACGAACAGACCTTTCGTCAAGTTAGCGGTTGTCTGTGATTGCTAAGAAAGGCGCTATTAGCCCGCATCTCGTGGTCGTGCGGTAGCGTTCTCGCTTCCCACGCCCGGGTTCCCGGGTTCGATTCCCGGCGGGGTCAGGGATTTTCTCTGCCTCGTGATGGCTGGGTGTTGTGTGCTGTCCTTAAGTTAGTTAGGTTTAAGTAGTTCTAAGTTCTAGGGGACTGATGACCATAGATGTTAAGTCCCATAGTGCTCACAGCCATTTGAACCATTTTTTGAAAGGCGCTATTGTGTCTGCATACTCTGAGAGGAACCTGACTGGTATACCATTTGGACCGGAAGACATGTCTTTCTTAAGTGATTTGAGGTATTTCGCAACACCTAAGATATCTACTTTTATGTCACTCATGCTAACAGCTGTTATGGTTTCAAATTCTGGAATATTTACTTCGACTTCATTCGTGAAGGAATTACGGAAAACTGTATTTAGTAACTCCGCTTTGTTGGCACCATCATCGGTAACATTTCCATCGCTATCGCGCAGTGACGGTATTGACTGTTTTTTGCCACTGGTGTACTTTACATACTACCAGAATCTCTTTGGGTTTTCTACCATATTTGAGACAATATTTCTTTGTGGAAACTATTAAAAGCATCTCGCATTGACGTCCGCACTAAATTTCGAGCTTCCGCGAAACTTAGCCAGTCTTGGAGGTTTTGCGTTCTTCTGAATTTGGCATGCTTTTCTCGTTGCTTCTGCGACAATGTTTTGTGTACCATGGTGGTATTACTGCTGTGCAGTAGATAGCTGCTTTCAGCTCGCAGCTCTGCCTCCAACACAGTTTGCATTTGCTTCAAGTGAGCTAGAGGGAAAAAAAGTGTGAAACAAGAAAATTTTGAATCGCTACTGTACAAGAACAAATTACACGAAAAGTTATGATCACAAGGCAATTCTGGCTGTGAACCCAACACAGGAGGCTTGACTTTGAGAGTCTGTTACTGTCCAGCCTTCTCCTGTCTCTCCTCACACTCCAAGACCAAAGCCTGGAGCTCTAATATAACAAGAAGAATAAATTAATCAGACGAATTTAACATACACACGAAAATTTACACTCCTAAAAAAATTATTTATTCACTTGGTAATCTTGTCTACAGAACTCTAAGCGTCTTGCCGCTACACTCTAAAGAGTGGCTGCAGCTCCCTTTATTCTTATTGCTGAGAGAAAAGAACAAGTAAACAGAGAGAACAGACACGATGGAGTGCACAACAAGGCGGACAGCAGCGGACTAAGGACGATGGATGTTGGTTGTGGGCTTACATGTATATCCAAGCGATCAATGAGGGAGCTTCATTTGAATGTACAGGCAATAAAAAGATTTTATCGAATGTCGCTATTTCTGGATGGCTTGATACGACCATCGTCTCTCTCTCTCTCTCTCTCTCGAAGTAACAAGAATGCTTTTTTGATTAATGGTGTTTTCACTAGCGGGCACATACATGTTGAAGGCTTTATGTGGTTAGAAATTTACCGTTTCTGAGACTTATGTTGAAATCAGGATATTATGATTTCCAGAGAGGGTAACACGTGATGCCTCTTTAGGACCATCAGGAAGAATGCCATCATTGGTATTCTGGGCTATTTTGGTTAACAGGTCCTGCTAGGAAAAGATTTTCCAATCAGACAAGTTGAGACGCCACGAAAGCTACAACAAAAGCGACGGTTAACTATTTCTGTGACACTTTGCCAATTCTGAGAGGGTGTTGATAAGTAATGGATAGGCCGTTAGGATCTCAATGGAGAAAGGAGTCGATGTTATTCTGTGAAGCATTGGAACTGATTTCTATAGCGTGATCTTTGTTGTCAGTATCTATAGGTAGAGACGTTTCGCGCCAGCAACAATAAACACACGCATCCGGCCTAGAAGGCGACTTAGCCCTCATTTACATAGCCATGTGACGTCAGTATAATATTGTGAACCTTTTAGATGGTTAGTTGCTATCCGAACATTTTGCGGGGAACTGTCAGCCACAATAAACGCGTGCACCTCTAGGCACGTCTTGCATGTCCCGCTAGGATCGGTAGGAACAATGCACCCTGCGCTAGTCTGGGAAGTATTGGAACAGATTTCTATAGTGCAATCTGTGACGTCAACATCCACACAGGTAGAGAGGATTCGCACCAGCAACAGTAAACATGCACGAACGGCTAGACGTGGCTTTCACTTGACGTCTGGAGCGGCCCGAGAGCAATGACTCTTACCGATGGCGATGCATGCGTGAGCTGGAACAGTTTGCTGATGTGTTGCGATTGATGGTAGTTAGAAAGCGTTTTTACGTGCACTGAGTATTTCTGTACTGCATTATTTTCGACTGCTTAAGAGTTGTGAGCGTGTTTGCAAGGCGTTACACAAGAGTTATTTTGCTGATCCGTGAGTAGTTTGCACTTCTGTATGCTGTGTACTGTATTATTTCGGTAATCACGAGTTCAAATGGTTCAAATGGCTCTGAGCACTATGGGACTTAACATCAATGGTCATCAGTCCCCTAGAACTTAGAACTACTTAAAACTAACTAACCTAAAGACATCACACAACACCCAGTCATCACGAGGCAGAGAAAATCCCTGACCCCGCCGGGAATCGAACCCGGGAACCCGGGAGCGGGAAGCGAGAACGCTAACGCACGACCACGAGCTGCGGACAATCACGAGTTGTTTGCGTGTCTGTACATCAGTGCACTGCATTATTTACGAGTAGTTTGCAGGTCTGTAGACTATTTACTTTGACCACAAGCACGTCAGGGTGAGTGTTTTGTAGCAGTGGAAAAAAAAAATGGAAATGAACGTTTAGCGTCATTGGCCGGGAGGCCCCGTATGTGGCAGGTCAGGCCGCCTTGGCGCAGGTCTTATTACATTTGTCACTACATTGAGCAATCTCTGCGTCGGATTGGGATGAAATGATGATGAAGACAACACAACACACAGTCCCTCTGTGGAGAAAATCCCCGACCCAGCCGGGAATCGACACTGGGCTCCGTAGGACGGCAGTCTGTCACACTGACCATTTAGCTATCGGGGTGTGCAGTGTAATAAATATACAATGTCAAATTCACCACTAAATAAATTGTTCTGAAATAAATTAAGTACACTCCTTCCTCTTCCAGAACAGGCTAAGTCCTTTTCCCACCAATTCCTAGTGGCGGTCGGATGGCTTAGGTTAGTGGAGGTAGCACAGGTGAGCTATTCTCCCGTCATTTCCATGGAGGTAGCAATGGTGTATTGAATTGTCCTGATGGAATTTGAACTTACCACCATTTTCTGGGTGAGGGGATGGGAGGGGGAGAAGAGGGTGATGATGATGGTGATGATTCATGGTGGAGGGCGCTATACAGCTAGGTCATCAGCGCCCTTGAGTTAATATTATACAAAAGAAGATTTTCATGATCTAGGGAAGGCGATAAATAAACTGGAAAACAACGTTTGATCCCACCAGAGAAAACATAAAGCAACACCAGGAATGTGAGGTTCAGAAAAGCCCGTAATAAAAGGACCTCAGCGAGACATAGCGAGATAACTAAATGAAATCATGGAGAAAATACCTGTAAAGATGCTGTTAAGGAAGAGACAAATCAGTGTGGCTGGATGACGACTTAGAAATAATACGTGACCCAGCCACTCTGTGACACATTAAGATTTCACACCAAGTATTTTGGGAAGAATTCCGGTCACAGCACAAAATTTTAAGACACGAACAACACTCGCCTCGTTACCAGTTTAAATAGAGAGAAGACCCTGTGGGAGACCCAGTTCAACCCTCAGGTCTTCATATAAAACACACCCACTTAAGATATGTCGTACTGACTGCTGTGTACCGCATCCCTGACATACTGGAGGCTCCTCCCGACGTAAGAGGAAGCCATGTGTCAATGACCAATGTCCCAATCTAAGCCAAGTAAGCGCTACTTTTTCACACCATCGCAAGCGGATGTAAGTGATCCATGGTCGCACTGAAGTCTTGATGGAACGTAGATTGTTGTTCCTCAATTCCAGTCACTGGAACTCCCACCAACATATGATCTTCCTGGTCACAAATGAAGTGACAGCTCGTAGAGGGACTGAAAAGCTGGCAGGAGGAGGAAGGGAGCAAGCCTCCTTAGCAGCAGCATCAGCGAGTTCGTGTCCCGTGATGGCTATGTGACCTGCAACCCAGCAAAAAGTGATTTCCTTGTTTTGCCTGTGCAAGAGAAGGAGAGCATCCTGCACTTGTTGCACCATCCGATCTGCTGGGTACATCTGTCTATCAGTGCACTTTGAGAATCAGAGCAGATGAGAAATTGCTTGTCACGCCGCCGTCTCATCTGCTGCATTGCCCTCAGGATAGCAAACAATTCCGTGTAATAAACTGAAAACTGCTGTGGGAGCACTATTCTGAGAAACGTGTCGAGGAACACGACAGAACAACCTAAAACATCTCCCTGCTCAGAACCATCCCAGTACACGATAGTAAAATCTGGGTGGCTACGTAAAATTTCATTTCATTTAATTTTAAAAACATTGTCTGGGGTACAAAGCTTCTTGTAAGGAGACAGTTCTAAAAGCAATCTAGGCCTTGGTAGTAGCCAGGGGTATGCCCTACCCCATCCCTGGCTTTGGACCTTAATGCCCCCATGTGCAATAATTCAAGGCTCTCCCTTACACGGATCCCTAATGGCCGTGTTGCTTGTGGTCGATGATCTAACAGCCATTCCAGTGGCGGCTGAACAGCGTAACAGGATGGTGGCGATGTAGGGAAGGACAGAGCCCAATATGCTTGACGTACCACGAGAAGAAGACCTTGAATTGACAGCGGAGTCTCACCAGCCTCTGCACACAAACTAACAACAGGGCTCGTGCGATAGGCGCCTGTCGACAACCTAATAATACCCTCGTGGTGAACTGCATCCCACATTTTAAGGTATGAATGTCTTACTGACCCATTAATCTGGCATCCGTAGTCAAGCTGGGGTCGCATGAAGGCCTTATAAAGTTGATCTCTGTCGGCTCCCCAAGACTAACACATTTAAGGATGTTTAGGACCATGAGACATCTCAGTTTCAGTTCTTTAAGTTGTGACAACCATGTTAACTTCCCAGATTCTTCCCCTTTTCCTTAAAAGTGAGATGGGTGTCCTGCAGTTTTAAAACAGTCAAATTAGATAGAGAGCAAGAACGATTAAAAACAACACAAACTGTTTTCTCTAATGAGAATTTAAAACCTGTGGTGCGAGACCATTCCTCCAACCGCCTGGTCGTCAGTTGCAACTGCCGACTAACTGTGGTGAGGCTGGAGGATGCACAGAAGACGGAGAAGTCGTCCACAAATAAGGAAAATAGTACTGTACGTCGCACTGTGGTTGTAATACTATTGATTGCGATGGCGAAAGCCGTGACACTTAAATCACTCCCTTAAGAGTCACCCTTCTCCTGCTTAAAATGGTCAGACAAGACATTCCCAACACTGTATCTAAAATATCTGTCCGAGAGAAAGGACCGTATGAAGGTTGGTAAACGTCCACAGAATCCCCACTGATGGAGCTGCGACAAAATATTATACCTCCAGGTAGTATCGTAGGCCTTTTCCAAATCGAAGAAAAGACCGATAAGGTATTACTTACGAAGGAAATCTTGTTGAATTGCGGCTTCGAGTAGGGTCAGGTTATCGAGAGTGGAGCGATACCTCCTGAACCCACACTGGGAGGGACTGAGTAGGAACGTGGTTTCCAGAACCCACTCTAGGCGTCGATTGACCAGACGCTCCAGTGTCTTTCCTACACAGCATGTCAGGCTAATACTACTATAACTACCAGGGACCCTCCTATCCTTTCTTGGTTTCAAAATTGGGATTAAAATAGATTCCGCCCACGAGTTGGGAAAGTCGCCAGTTATCCAATTTTATTCAAGAGCTGAAGGAGGACTTCCTTCGATCGTTGGTCCAACTGTTGTAATATGGTGTAGCTTACCTGTTCGTTTTAAGGGTCGTATCACAAGCAACTGCCCATGCAAAATCCAATTCGCTTAGAGAGAAAGACTGGTTGTATTATTCCATGTTGGTGGACCGGAAATCAAGATCACCCTTCTCCTGTGCCTCCTGGTATTGACGGAAGGTGGGATCCTGGCTGTAATCTGCTGTGATGGATTTATATGATTCAGCCATTGTCTGAGCTATATCCGTTGTCGAGGTTACAAGAGACACCTGGATTCGTACAGCTGCTATTGGCAGTCGAAAGCTGTGCCTTGAGACCCTCCTAATGGCTTCCCATGCTTTACATGTGTGTGTGGACCTACTTATGGAGTTCAGGAACTCTTGCCAAGACCTCTGCTTACTTTCCAGAATTGTTCTCCTCGCATTTGCACGCGCCATTCGAAAGTTCGCAAGATTCTCATCTGTAGGGCACCGGCTGAATATGTGCATAGCTGCCCTCCTGTTCCTGATTGCAAAGTGACAGTCATCATTCCACCAAGGGACTGTCGCCTTCTAGGCACTTCCACAGTCTTTGGAATGGATGCATCAGCAGCATCGTGAATCACACTTGTAATGTGATCCACTCAGTCCTGGATGCTGTCATATTGCTCAAAAACAGGTAACTGCCTGTAAAGCATCCAGGTAGCCTTGTTGAATAACCATCTTGGTGTTTTTCTTTCAGGATCTGCTCCATGAGGCAGATGGGTCCAGATTGGGAAATGGCCACTACCACGAATGTCATTGTCCACTGCCCACTGAGTAGTGTCCCAAAGAGTAGGCGAGCAGAAGGGAACGTCTAAGGCTGTAGACGAACCTGTTGCGGTGCAAAAACATGTGGCTTAACCCCTGTTCAGCAGTATAAGATCTGTTGTTTGTAGCATATCCTCAAGTACCTGACCCTTGAGGCATGTGGTGTTGGAACCCAACAGTGCACTGTGTGCACTGAAGTCCCCCAAAAGGAGAAAGGGTCGGGGTAGTTCATCAAGAAGATGAATGATCCCACTATCAAGAGGGTCATGGAGTGGTAAGTACACAGAGCACACTGTGATGTCAACATGGGCCACTATCCGAACAGCAAGCGCTCGTAGTGGTGTTGTTAGTGGATTAGGTGAGGAGTAAAAAGTGTCCTTTATGAACACTGCAACCCCACCTTTTGCCCTGTCAGCAGTAAGGTCGTCGTTTCCATAAATGTGATAACCTCCAAGTACAGGTGTGTCAGTCTCTTTAAAATGAGTCTGTTGAAGGCAGAAGCAATAAGATCAATCCTGTACAAGGAGTCTCAGTTCCGCCAGATGAATCCTGTATCCATTTATATTCCACTGAAGTATGGGATCCATTTCATCAACGTGGTCTAGATTTACCCCAGTCTTTGTGCCAAGGTGGTGAGGTGCTTGTAGAATGAGGCGGGGATTTGGGGCTCACTGGGTCTGGTGATGACTCATCAAAATCCATGAGGTCCGCATCATCAGTCAGACGTGCCAAAATGACGTCTGATGGCGCCCAGGTCAGCTTTCGACCCATATGTTGGGATCGTTTCGCTGCTCCCTTTCCCGGCAATGATGAGGGGAAGTGGGGTGGCGAGAGCCACTTTTCTTCGAAGAAACTTGGCGTTGAGGGAAACTCTGCTTTTGGGGTGCCGTCAGGCTGTGCACTGTGCAAACATTAATGGTCTCTTCCATTGTAGCTGTTTGAACAGCTATGTCTTTCACTTTACTTTGGCACATACAGCTGCCAGTACAGGTGCTAAAGGTGGATAATGAAACACTGGACGTCGTCTGAGTCGAAGCGTCGACCTCAATAACAGGTTTCTGCCCCATATAAGCATAATAAGTGCCAAAGACAAGGGGTTTCATCGCCTGATAGTCCTTTTTAGCTTCTACACATGGGATCCGCTTATTCACTGATTTCCTGAATTTTGCTTTCCTGTGCAAAAACAGGGCAGGCGTG
This sequence comes from Schistocerca nitens, assembly GCF_023898315.1. Classification (NCBI taxonomy): domain Eukaryota; kingdom Metazoa; phylum Arthropoda; class Insecta; order Orthoptera; family Acrididae; genus Schistocerca; species Schistocerca nitens. The sequence continues at coordinate 182,382,312 of NC_064620.1, read as the reverse complement.
GGTCCAGACTGGATGGTTTCCAGAGCAGTTAATACAGACTGCTGTACAGTCCGTCCCAGCTTCATGGGCTGCCTTTCCACACTTCCCACAAGTCACTTCGCCTCTGCAACTCAGCGTTGTATGGCCAAAACGCTGGCATTTGAAGCATCGCATATGGTTAGGTACATAGGGCCGAACCCTAAGTTGGAAGAAACCTGCCATGACGTGTTCAGGTAGCGTTGGAGAATTGAGGGTCACAAAAAAGTGACAGTCTTCCCAGTCTCTCCATTGTTCTTGTGTGTCCTTTGTTCCACATCTATGATCCTGTGTGGTGGCCATTCTTGTTTGAGTTCAGCAACGTCTGCATCCATAATATCATGGCAGGTTACCACACCTTTTCTGGATTTAAGGGAGTTATGCAACTCAAGAATGATGTCGTACTCGCCCAGTTTCTGTGACTTCTTAAGGAATTCCACCTGCTTTGCCCAGTTAGTCTCAACAAGCAAGGAACCATTGCGCAACCGCTTAATAGACTTTGGGGTACCTGCCAGCCCTTCTAAGCCTTTATGGATATAGAAGGTGAACACTTTTTCAAATATCCCCTCCTTCCTCCTGATCACTACAAAGAAATTGTTATTCATGACTCCTTCAGCTCCTTTACTGACAACAAGTTGATTATCAGGAGGACTAGCCACCCTCATTCTTTTCGATGAATTGGTGTGACAACTCCCAAGCGGTACACCCTTCCCACTGGGAGGAGAAGAAGATTTCGAGGGTTCCATCTCGGTCCCACAAGCAGCTACAGAAATAGGGGTTTACCTAGACAAAACTCCACGTGCCTAGGTCAGCCTTATACAACTGAGGTGCGGCAGGTTTTCAGAGGTAGCCCGCTAACGACTCTTCCACCTCAACAGCCATGTATCACATCAGTACGCAGCACACCTTGAGACTGAGGGTTTCTTATAGAATGTTATTCCATCCTCGCGATCAGGGCGGTCAAGCCAAGATCCCCATTCCCTGAGACACACAAAGTTCCACAGCCGCGCCACACGGTGGTATGCCCAGAGCTTACAGCCTCAGGGGACTGGTGGCGCAAACCAGTCCCCAGCTCAGGAACCACGCGTCGCCAAGCCCTTACTCAGCAAATGAATGCGGAGGCCTTGGGCGGTGGGGGAGGGGGGGGGAGGCGGTTAGCTTAGTAGAGGTACCCCAATCGACCTATTTTCCCGCCAAAACTTGAACATCCCGCCATGACGTCATTGAAATGTAGCAATATCTATCACCGACATCATGGACCACCATCTTGAATAAATTTGGGTGCAATCGAGAGTGGGATGGTATGAAGGTTGTTATGTTACTCACAACCACCATGCCTAATACATCTAAGAGCGAATTTAACATAACCTTTCGTGGAAGGAAACGATCAGAATTTGATCAGAGAGAGAGTTGGAATTCTCCTGCTGAGCGACTTTCGTTGAGTTCATATTGTGAAGCGTACTCTCCCGATGAACTGTTCACAGTTGACAAGGAAGTGCATAAAGTGATTCCTCGATTTGAGATATAAGTCAGGAAAGTAATAAACTCTATTCTTGTCAATTATAATAGGAGTTAATCGTATTTAAGTGACATTTGGCGTTAGATATACAGGGTTATTGGAGAACAAAATGGGCGTCAACTGAGGCTTTGCGTACACGCCGGCGGAGATAAAACTTCCTACGCCCAAGCTGGGCTTGGGGCGACACCTTTTGACCTTTGCACGACCTCTATATAGACTCACTGCCGCTATCACGAGGGCCCGTAGACTCTCACTGCCAGCGGCAATGCCCACAGAAGTGAACGCGCTGAGCTTTAGGTGACGGCTAGCTTCTTACCCGTGAGCCACCAACAAAAGGGAGACCCACTTGTAAAAACTGAAGGGATCTCCGGAAGAAATGCCATCCTGCGAGAGCATAGTTTCCGGTAAGCAGCAGTCTGTCTTTTCCTACATTGCTGATTTCCTACCTTTAGCTTCCATTGTTTGATTTTTGTACGAATTATTACACTACATTATTAGCTGTCTAATCTGATATGAGTATAAAAAGTTGTTCCTATATCCTAGAAAAGTGTTTGATTTTAATAGTGTTCGTAATATTATGAGTAAACACTGTCTTCATCGGATAGCACCAGAGAAAGGCTTTAGAAAAGATACATGACTCTCAGTATCTTACATCAGAGAGTAATCTACAAGAGACACTAAACATAAAAATAATTAATAATTTTAACGCCTCTACGTGCACTGTTCACAGTAACGATTGGTGCCTGTTTCGACTCCCAGTCAGACACACAACGTTTCGTCATATCATTTCAGGATCAAACATGCCTTTCCTAGTTACTGGTGAAAAAGAATTCGACAGTCAACGTCTCTTCATGTATAGCCAACGCAAGATTCGCCTCCCAGTCAGCACAGAAAGTTTAGCTACGTCACGTCCTGTTCAGATGCGAGCAAATATCGCTACTGGTGAAATAAACCGATGTTTAACGTAGTGATATAGTTTATCCGCTGTAAAGCTAGTCATGTATTCTCTACGTTCATACTTTGTCAGTAGCGCCATTTTACGAAACGGATCAGTTACTAGAAACTTTTCAATGAACCGAATTCTTTCTGACTTTTCACACAGCATGCTTGAAAGTAGAATGTCTATGTTGTAACCAACAGTTACCGGTAATTTACTCCTTGCTGGGCAACTAATTGTAAAAATGTGGAAAAAAATTATTACTGTAATATTCAAAAGTTGATTGTGTCAGTTGTCCTTTTGTGCCTGAATTATTACAAAAAAGGTTTTTATAGTATTCTTTTCCTTTACATTAGATAACAGAATATTGCAGTATCATAACTTCACATATAGCAAGAATGTATGTGAGGTTTTGTTAAGTATAGTCACTACCCTTCAGAATTCTATCTTTGTACACCTGCCTAAAGCAGCTGACAATATCAATAGAAATGTGCTTATCCAGAAGCTGCAGACTATATTAGGTAAATCAAGCGACGAACTAGGAATGATCAAGTCGATTCTAGACGTAAACCATGTAGCAATATATGATGGAATATCGATGTCGAAAGACATCATCCAAACAATGGGGGCCTACGAGGGGATCCTTGAGTCCAGTACTCTTTTTAAAGTAATGACAGAGGAGATCAGGCAGAGTGTGGACGCAAGGGACGTAAGTTCAAATGGCTCTGAACACTATGGGACTTAACATCTGAGGTCATCAGTCCCATAGAATTACTTAAACCTAACTAACCTAAGGACATCACACACATCCATGCCCGAGGCAGGATTCGAACCTGCGACCGTAGCGGTTGCGCGGTTCCAGACTGTAGCGCCTAAAACCGCTCCACCACACTGGCCGGTGAGGGGCGTAAGACTTCTTGTGTACGCAGATGGCACGCTCATTTTCTTCAGGAGCGGAGAAACCGTACAAGCGCCCATGGGGATCAGCAGAGGACAGGCACTAAAGGAGTCGGTGGAAACGAAGAGGTCAAAGGCGACAGAAATGAAATTTAGAAGAGAAGGAAAAACATCAACGAGAGACCCTCTCAAGTGCGGTGGATCAACATTAAAATTCGTATCCAGTATTACTTGGGAGTAGCACTATAAACAACTGAACTAGCTGTATACAAGAGTGAACGACAGTTGCCACAAAAACCATTTACAACATCCCCTAGCTGCAAAATTTACCCTGTTCAAGCTTATGTTATGCCAGCTACCATATGCGGAATTCAACTAAATGGGCCTTTCGGATGGCAAAAAACTCAAGGAAATAGACAATGACCAAACTTCAATTGGAACCTTAGCCACTATCGGGCACTGAAACGAATTCAATGACTAAAACTGAGAATTAGTACCGGATTGGGAATCGAACCCGGATTTCCCGCTTTAATCGAGTAGTCGCCTTTATTGCTTCCGCTATCCGAACACGATTCCCGTGCAATACCAATTTACAACCTGTCGTAAACAACATATCTAGCGTCCCCCGCCCATTACGCACTTCCTTCGCAGCCCCACCAGAGGGCGCACGAAGGGTGCACCTGCACAGAATGGTCTTTAATTAATGTGAAGGCGGCATATTTTTGTATATGTGATGCCTGAAACTTCTGCTTATGTGATAGCTGACAGCACATTCTGAATGTGATACTAATTCAAAAGATAAGAACTAAGGACTAACTCAAATGTATGTAAGCGTTTATTGAGTTTTTGCAATTAGTGACATTCTTTACAAATGAAAGCAGAAAAATGATGAAGGAACTGATTTCTGCGTTAAAGTAACGTTGTGAAGAACTCTCTGTCATTTGCCTTGGTAGTTGTGCAGTCATCGTGGCGGACTGCTAGGTGAATGGGCTCAGGTTCGATTCCTTACTGAGTCGAAGATTTTTTTCCGTTCGGAAACTGGGTGTTGTGTGTGGTTAACGTTTATACAGTCATTAGCATTGCTCCTGAGATATCTGAATGATTACGGCCCTACAGGTAATGAATTAAAAATAAATGGAACTGTTTTTTTAATTTTGTGTTGTTTTCATGGATGTGAAAAGCTTCATGTACTAATAAGTTTTGCAAATCCACATGTGGTCGTGGTCTATAATACATTTTTGTAGGTTGGGAAACGTTTTGTTAAGGATGTGGTGGAGGCGTCTTTGGAGCAACCTGGCAGAGAATTTTCATTCTGCACATGATCCACTTTTTAGAAGGTTTTGGCTCTCTGAATGAATTCAGGAGCGGACTGCCCATCGGTAATGCTGAATTAGCTAATTAGTTTCTTGATGGTAATAAGAATTGGTATACTCTTTGTCGACGTTGGTAACTGGGGTAAGTTGTTTTAATTCTGACTATATTCTGCATGCAATGGTGCGGATTATAGGATAATTTTGGAGTAATATCACTTTATTGTGAGAGGCCGATGCTCCTTTTAACTTATCTGAATGTGCTGATTGAAGATTATGTAAATGTTATAGGTACTTGGCAGATTTTGTGTTTGACATTGTTTTGACATCAAAATAAATGTTCATTGTTTTGTTGTTAACTTTTTGTTCCTACCAGTATCTTATAACTACCCTCACCTGCTGCTCTACCATTTCTAAATTAGATAGCGTTGAATATTTACAAAATGAGCTGTGTTAATCGCCAAATTGCTAAATTTAACTGCACGTACATAATAAAAATCTTTATAGAAAATATTAACTTTATTCCTGAGACTCCAAGGCGGAATGCATTTAGACTATGCAGCAAACCCTGCCGCAAATACCAGTTACGAAGACAAAATGTAGAACTCAGTCACTAGGAACATTAAGAAAAGAATGGTGAACACATAAAACAAATGTAACCACATGCACACATTATTTTTAATAAGGTTATTGTTTAGAAGATCACATGTCAGTGTCTGTTTTAAAAAAATAATGGCCTACATTAGAACAACCTGTGAAACGACGTGACATGACGTGGCGACCGAGGATTTGTTTGCCATTTGCGGAGACACTCCTGTGAGAAGTGTCCAACTTAGTGTGCTGCCCGTGAATTAAATAGGCATGTAAGCTTACGTGTTCCTCGTTGCAGCTCTATATTAAAGCATCTGTATCCATTTGTGAAAGCATATGTGAGTGGGAGAATCCTAAATTTTGCAGGCTGTCTTGATAGAAGTGATGTCGCTGCGCCGGTTGTGAGAAGCAAGCGGAAAGAGGACGATGTGGGAATGGGGAGGGAATTCATTAGGTCCGCTGGGGAATAGAGGACGGTGCCACGTGCTATTCTGCACCGGAGCGCTGGTTGCAGCGGAGGCGAGTGGGAACCAATAGCCTGCCAGGGAGAGAGAGCTCTTCTGTGGCTGGCAGTGAGGACCAATCCACTGGCATCCAGGAGTGGCACGTATTTAACACCTGCGCGTTATCGGAGGCGGTTGTTGATGTATTTTAGGAAGGCATGCTGAGGATTTTGGAATGAAAATCGGATGTGCTTAGGCTTATTGGCTACTGTAATAATAATGACAGCTAAGTAATCCCGGCATCCTTAATTTTCTAAATAAACTGTGGAAGGCAGAGTTACTTTTTGGCTGGACCACTTGAAGTACCAAACGGTATGATTAGATCTCGAGACTATTCTGATTCGTGATGCCTCTTAATTTGCGGGTAAACGTCTAATTAGTTAATTTGGCTATAATAATATCGATTTTCTGGAACAAAACCAGTTTTTCTAAGTGTGGAATACTGTAGATGTCGACAGTTACTTCTATGTTTGCCCCTTAATAATCTCCACTTAAAAGTTTTGTTTACAGTCTACCGCCAATGAGGCTTCCCATGAAATCACTACGTCGTTTTGAAGACCATACTATCCTTCTTTTAGTTTCATTTGAAGTGCACGGGCTCTGGGTGTATTCTTGAAAATCATGTCGCACTGTAAAGTGGCACGTGTGTATTAGTTTCTGCAGAGCTCATGTTAGTTCTGGAGTAAGAATGTAAACCAAAATTGGCATCCAACTATTTAAATTGCACCATAGAAAAAGTAATATTTTAATGTTGATGCATTAAGATTGTTCTGAAAGTGGTGCTGATATTCAAGACAATAAAAGCGGGTTAAAAGCTGTTAGCTATCTGGGGAAGTTAACCTTGCATTTCTGAGCAACTGTTTCACCAGGTAACCAGTCCAGCTTACCAAATTCCCAACCAGACTAACATTAATTATAATCTTTTAGTGGTAATCTTACGATAACCGGTAACGCTGAAACATATGCAAGAGGAAATTAACCACAACCAACCGATCCAATTTTCACCCAAAGAAGTTACGTTCGTAGCGCAATCCAGTCCGTCATGAAATTACCACACACTGGTATACTAAATTCATACTAACTCTCTGTGAAATCTTCCCGAAAAGAATAGCTGAGGTCTACTTTGATGATTACACTACATGCTTCACGTGGTCAACTTGGTTTACACAAAGAGTGTAACTCCACAATAATTTTGATAAGTGAAATAAATTACATCGAAACACAAATTGCAAAAGAATAACCTCGCAAAGGTTACTATCGTCTTACTATTAACCTGATGGGTGAAACAATTGTATAAGCATGTCGTACTGGTCTCACAAAGTACACCCCACGTGGGTTGAACATAAAGAAAAGTTGCTATATTGAAAAATATTGTCAAGGCGAGACGTTATAATCTCACGCACATTCGCATTTAAGATTGATGATCTTACTTAGAGTTACGGATCATCCACACGTGGTCCCACTTTACTCACAAAGTAGTGACAAAGTAACTACTGGAAGGTACTCTGAACTTCACACTCGAATTACACTGAATTGCAATTGAAGATAACATTAGATATTTTAGATCTAAACCTGAAATAAAGGTGATTAAATTGTCAGTTAGGCTATGGACTTAGCAGAGACGTGCTTAGCCGGAGATCTTACCACTTGAGACGCTCGCCGCGGACAGACTGACATGGGCCCCTACCAAACCTGCTTCCAGATACAAAACGGAAGTGACCAGAGAGGCAGCTTCCTATACCAACATGACCAGGGACGGACAGGACCATACTAAGAATAGAAACCTCTTTGCTTTTATAAAGCGTAGCTACCTGTTCCGACGTTGGTCCTACTGTTCTCTAGCAGACAGGCTCGTCTGCTACCATCGAACATGCAAGTAGAAATACATTTGCTCATTCATCCTTTCACACAGAAGGGAAGGGGGATGACAGTATCTTATCATATACAGTATGTAAAAGAAAGCGGATGTAGGTTCCGTATGAGACTGTGTGACATGAATTACATATAAAACTGTGTTTTAAAGTGTAGTAGTGTGACAGATCGTTCTTGATTATGTGTAAAAGTAACACGTTCCACTGCTCAGTCATCACCCAGATAGTCAGAAACACCACAGTAGATTTAAAAGTGGAATGTATGCCGTAAATGACAACAGTTTTAAAAAATTAACATGAAAGGAATCCAACAGAGACCTTTCAATATTACTTTTTTGTCGGTTTCATTACCGTATATGCAGAACGTAGCTAGACTGAGTATGTTATCCACTTCCAGTACACAATGAAAAAATCGGACATTTTCTTCGTAACTTGTTCATATTAATATGCCATTTTTCACATAGTTACCATAAATTGTAATAAGATTATAACAGGACTCGAGAGAAAATGTTCCTAAACGTTTTACAGCTAATTTGAGCTGCTGATGTACCCGTATTATCTTGAAAAAGAGGTAATTTTCTTCGAACATAACTAACCATTACCAAATATCCTGGTTTCACCTGCTTCAGAATTTCGTATCTTCTGTGTTGGATGTACTTATCATTTCAACGGTGCGGTTATTGTGTTTTCGGTTGGTGCTGTACTACGGAAGCACGTACTGCGCCGTCCGCTGATTACCAAGATGCGCTAAACGATCTACACAGGAAAGAAAAGGAGTCCGCGGAGTGTGAAAAACTGCGGAAGAATTGGTTGACCCATGACGGGATTTATAATCTCAATCGCAATGCCACTGTTTCCTACGTTGAAAAGGTTTCCTTCACAGGTCAATACTTATCCTTTCGTCGCCTCTCTTGCTCGATTTCATGCTTTTCAGAACCAGACAGCCCTCTTTAACTACTTTTGACAACATTACGATAAGGCCATAAGAACATGATAATGATGTCCTCTATGATAGGAAAACTCAGAACTTTGTATAGTCTGTAAAATGTGTAAAGGCGAGTCTTAAAGAAGCAAAATTTGAGTGAGTATTTCTCTGTTGGAGCACAGCGTTCGATACGGTGTCGTGTGATGGACTTTGCATATGGCGATTCTTATAAATTTTCCGAACACGTGAAATTACAGTGTCTGCATAAACACTTTGGCTCGATACCTCACGGTAAAATTTAATTTTTATGTTTTGCTCGCCTTTGAAATTCGACATGGCAGTGAAGTACATAGTTTCTAGTATCAGAATATTATTTAATAGACATTTTATAAAGATTCTTTAACTGACTCAGGTCACTAATTCGACGAAGTTCATCATGCAAAGACTAAGATAAAAATACAGATTTGTGGAATGCCTGAATTGTTTACCTTAAACTCTGTGAAATGGTGATCCAGGCGCTTTTTTTGGTTTCTAAGTATTTACCATTTGATTATGGTTGATGCGGCCCGCATTTAATTTTCTCGTCGCCAGCTCTCTGTTGTCGATATAACACACTTTAAAAATAGCACATACAAAATACAGAGTTAAGAGTCGGACATAATACTTTAAGTTTAAAAGCAATTTCTAGACCGTTTCCTTTTTAACTGTGTGTCATTTTCAGAAAAATCCATCTATAGACTGTAGATGGTGTATAGCTGGACATATATTTTCTAAAGAGAAACATATAATAAAACACATGAAGGGAAAACTTGGAGAATATCAAGCTGGCTTCAGACCAGGAAGATCCTGCGCCGAACAATTTTTTAACCTCAAAACAACAATGAACTATTTATCTACAAGGAGCAAGAAATATTTCATAACATTCATTGATTTCAAAAAAGCTTATGACTCAATCGATAGGGACACACTCATCAAAACACTTCGAGAATATGAAATAGATGAAACAACAATCACCATAATCAAAGAAACATTAACAAATACAACATCAAAAGTAAAATTCCAAGGAGAAATTTCACGGCATTTCGAGGTCAAAACCGTCGTCAGACCATGAGATGCGCTGTCCCCGGTACTCTTCAACTGTGTTCTGGATAAAGTCATAGCAGAATGGAGAAAACTCACGCAAAAACATGGAGTTGAGAAAGTCCAAATTGGAGGGAAGTGCTACAAAGCCATTGAAACCAACTGTTTTGCCTTCGCTGACGATCTCGCCTGTTTAGCTTACACACAAAAAGACACAATAAAACAAATAGAATTTCTTAAAGAAACTGCTGAAAAAGCAGGCTGGCAAATTTCATTTGAAAAGACAGAAATCATTACAAATATCAAAAATCCGCGAAAGAAAATAACTACGAAATACGGGAAAATACAGGTATCTAAACATTTTAAATATCTTGGTGAACTAATTCAGCCTGTGGCAAAAGGTCATCCAGCCTGCAAGGCTAGAATACAAAAACTAGAGACAGCAACTCACTACTGCTGACAAATGTATTCAAAAAAATGTATATCCAAAAACCTTAAACTCAGACACTACCAGACTGTCATTAGACCGCAGATACTATATGCATCAGAAACACTGGCAAATTTAACATACGCAGAACAGATAGAAAATCGTGAAAGAAGAATTGTGAGGACAATTCTTGGACACAGGAAAATAACAGATGATGTAGGCAAGTCTGTATACAGACTAAAAAGCAACAAAGAAGTGTATACGAAGTGCAGCAAAATTACAGACGAAATTAGAAAAAGAAGATGCTCCTTTTATGCTCACATCATAAGGATTAACCCGAATAGGCTTACAAAACAAATATTTTCGTACATCGCAAATCTAAAAAATAAAAATGTATGGTTTATCAACACAGAAAGAGATCTAAAAGAAATGGACATAGATCAGGAAACAATATTTAACAGAAACCTTTTTAGAAAGAAACTGAATTCATTCACGGGTCAGACTTGTGGAACTAAATGGTCTGAAGAGAGAAAAGCCGCCTTCAACGCAAGAATGAAAGAAGTGTGGACTGAGAGAAAGAAGACTTCCCAGAAGCGCAAGAAATAACTGTTTTCACGGTCTTTAACGGCCAAATTTGTATAATAAGAAACACATGAAAGTCGCGCATATTACCGCCCGAAGATACCGTGGAGTGTGATTTAAAAAGTACTTAGAAACCTGGGTAATCAAGCATGAACAAAAATTAATTCCTGACTCTGATTTCTGACAAGAAACTGTTACGTGTAATTTCCTTCTTAATTTCGCACTACGTAGTTAATATGCTGTCTTCTTAATTTTAATATCACCTATGTCTGCTCACATCAACGTTGTAAATGACTGTTCAGGTGGTAACGCTGTTTTGTGGTATGATCCTCCACACTGAATTCATTAGCATGATATTATGTTAAGAGTGTGAGACTTTCACCCTCTTAAGCCTTTTTTACATATTCAGGGAACAAATATCATAACAGTTCTGCATTGGATATTGTGTGTTTTCTCAGATTTACGAGGAAGAATTGCGTAGGACCCATTAAAAACACATTAACAGTCTTTCGCAAACTTTAAATGATGTATAATATTTCTATTTTCTATAATCAAAGCAAACCTAGAATCTGGTAATATTACCGACGAAACGTTATTAATGCACATGAAAGAGTGAAGTTCACCATATGTAATTAGTTTCCAGCTGTATGATGACTGATGGCTTAAAATAAAATTTTGTCCAAATAAATATGCTTTCAAAGACGTACAGTTTGAAATATTTTGTGGCACATCCTGATAGAAAAAGCTAATTCACTCAGTAGCATTGTCATGAGTTACACTGTCAAAAGCCTTTGATACATTACATAAAGGTACACTGGAGGCCTCTGTTTATTTGCTGACAAATTAAGTACCTTCCCGATGTATGTGTAAATAGCTTGCTGAATATCGGATTCCCTTACAAGTTCTATGATTTTCAGAATATGTTACTTGTAGGCGACTGGTTAAGAAGCCTCTAGGATACAAACTCTATCCAAAATTTTCGAGATCAGTGGCAAAAGAGAAGTTCAAATGAAAATTGTTGCTATTTCTTTAACTCCTTCCTTATACATAGGCCTCATTTCAGGCTCTGTAGTATCAACATATCTACATGTTGTGTTGTTTTATATTATTTCTAAGTCAAGATGTGATTAAGTTTTTCTCATTTATTGCACTTCCATGATGACCTTTTAACTTAGGATCTGTGGAAGGAATGATATTATGTATCTTTTTATTGTACACATCTACTACGAATTTTTATTTATTACATATAATACATCCTTAAGGATCTACTGATCAGTGAAACCAAAATATGTTGGTTAATCGGGTTTCTGCTGGTTATTCGCGCATGAAAGACGCGAATACCCGGCAGAAAACCCAATTAAGGAACATGACAACGCCTCGCCAGGAAACCCTCAAGAATTTCAAAAATGATTTATCTACGTCCATACACATTGAATCAACGGGAAAAGCATTTAAAAACCGTAATGGGCTATGTTGCTGTGAAACAGGTTTCACCAATAAAATTTGAGGATATAAGAGTAGAGGGAAGAATAATAAGAGGAATAGACAGAGGAACAGAAAGAGGAACAGAAAATTTGTAGCTCCAAATTCGGAGATATCTCCCAAAAGGGATTTCATGTTGAAACGATAGGATTCGCTTTATGGTTTGAGGCTGACGTATGCAGGGAATGGGACGACAACAAATGTAAGTCCATGGGAACTACTTTGTATTTAGGAGGCAATAGACGAACGGCAGACCCTTTCCAAATGAGAGAGACATTGATTTCGGAAGTGATGATGTTCGTTTTTCTGCTTGTATTTTGTAATATTAAAGGAACAGTTACTATTACAACAAGAAGCAGAAGTCGCTGGACAAGTATCTACAATTTAAAAGGACTGTATTCCCATGTGTAACACACCTTTTAAAAAGGAATACTAGAACTACGGCAGCAGCGTTAACGTTGAATCTTGTAATAAACTTTAATTTAACAATTTCTGCTCTTAAGACACAGAAAAACTTGCATGAGGTAAGCTCTGAAAATTGAATAATTTCAAATATTTTAAATACACAAATACAAAGTGTAAATTTTGAAGTGGGTTGTAAATTTTAGCAGCTGCTGTCCGACAAAAAACTTAAAGAGGAAACGCAAAATAAACACCTGAAATTGTTAGACAGTTCCTGTATCAATCAGACGATTTTCGTGACCTTGTGTATGCACCTAACATACATACTACGAGGGCAGTTCAATAAGTAATGAAACAGGGGTTGTTTTATTCAGCATTGAAATACACCAGGTTATTCCCCAATCTTTTAGCTACACAACACTATTTTTCAACGTAATCTCCATTCAATGCTACGGCCTTACGCCACCTTGAAATGAGGGCCCGTATGCCTGCACGGTACCATTCCACTGGTCGATGTCGGAGCCAACGTCGTACTGCATCAATAACTTCTTCATCATCCGCGTAGTGCGTCCCACGGATTGCGTCCTTCATTGGGCCAAACATATGGAAATCCCACGGTGCGAGATAGGGGCTGTAGGGTCCATGAGGAAGAACAGTCCACTGAAGTTTTGTGAGCTCCTCTCGGGTGCGAAGACTTGTGTGAGGTCTTGCGTTGTCATGAAGAAGGAGAAGTTCGTTCTGATTTTTGTGCCTACGAACCCGCTGAAGTCGTTTCTTCAATTTCTGAAGAGTAGCACAATACACTTCAGAGTTGATCGTTTGACCATGGGGAAGGACATCGAACAGAATAACCCCTTCAGCGTCCCAGAAGACTGTAACCATGACTTTACCGGCTGAGGGTATGGCTTTAAACTTTTTCTTGGTAGGGGAGTGGGTGTGGCGCCACTCCATTGATTGCCGTTTTGTTTCAGGTTCGAAGTGATGAACCCATGTTTCATCGCCTGTAACAATCTTTGACAAGAAATTGTCACCCTCAGCCACATGACGAGCAAGCAATTCCGCACAGATGGTTCTCCTTTGCTCTTTATGGTGTTCGGTTAGACAACGAGGGACCCAGCGGGAACAAACCTTTGAATATCCCAACTGGTGAACAATTGTGACAGCACTACCAACAGAGATATCAAGTTGAGCACAGAGTTGTTTGATGGTGATCTGTCGATCATCTCGAACGAGTGTGTTCGCACGCTTCGCCATTGCAGGAGTCACAGCTGTGCACGGCCGGCCCGCACGCGGGAGATCAGACAGTCTTGCTTGACCTTGCGGCGATGATGACACACGCTTTGCCCAACGACTCACCGTGCTTTTGTCCACTGACATATCACCGTAGACATTCTGCAAGCGCCTATGAATATCTGAGATGCCCTGGTTTTCCGCCAAAAGCAACTCGATAACTGCCCGTTGTTTGCAACGCACATCCGTTACAGACGCCATTTTAACAGCTCCGTACAGCGCTGCCACCTGTCGGAAGTCAATGAAACTATACGAGACAAAGCGGGAATGTTTGAAAATATTCCACAAGAAATTTCCGTTTTTTTCAACAAAAATTGGCCGAGAAAAAGATGTGTTGCATTACTTATTGAACTGCCCTCGTATATTATTATTGTTCAAATGATTCAAATGGCTCTGAGCACTATGGGACTTAACATCTATGGTCATCAGTCCCCTAGAACTTAGAACTACTTAAACCTAACTAATCTAAGGACATCACACAACACCCAGTCATCATATTAAAATGTTCCCGCATATGGGCGATTCGCCTGTAGGAAAAATTTTTTCGGTTGTGTTGAGCCGCAGTCATAGAATATTTTTTTTAAAATAGTAAACCAACATTTGACTGTGTATTACTGTATTTATCTTCTGTACTATCTATATTTCGGCTTTATGCTATTATGAATTAAAGTAGTAAAATTTGATATACCGTTATTATGTCATATCTGTTAAGGCAGCCCAAATCAGTGAGATATTCCTGGCTGTGGCCGCCAGTATTTTATTTTGCTACAAGTTCGTTTGATGCAGCCTCACACACGTGAAGTAGCATATGGTACAAAAGTGAAGTGAGACACAAGGGACAGGTGGTGCAGTATGTACCAGACCCGTGGGAGAGTCCGCCAGTTGTACTGTACTTGCTTGTGATTGGTCACTACGTTCGGGTGCTAGGCGCCAAAACGCTTAACTTCTCTTATTAATTACATATATACTTTTCATTGTATTTAACCCAGCTTTTAGTATAACAAAATCTCATGGTTACCCTACGAGTCTATCGTTTTTTTTATTAAATTTCACTAGTTTAAGGAACACAAGAGTAACGATATTCCAACCGAAGCTCTTCGGACACCGAGTCGCTATGGCGCGCCTGGGAGACGAAGAGCTTCGACTGTGCTTGTCACTCTGTTTCGGGCGTTCTGGAGGTCCGGGCACGTATCTCAGTATCGTGCCATACGTAGATTTGAATATGTAGTTGTCACTCTTTTTCGGTTATTCTTCAGAGCCGGACATCTTGTACTCTGTATCGGACGCAACTTAGTTGTGAATGTGTAATACTCACTGCATCTAGCGCCTACCGGAGAGCCGAACACGTGTATCATAATTCGGAACTTGGATGGAAAAGTTACCATACATTTAAGAAAGCTATGTCGAGTGCTCTAAAAGACAGTGCAAAAGTGTGAATATCTGAATAAATACAAAACAGGATACATTAATGAGAAAAGTTGCCTACCATCATTGTCGGTACTACAGACCTTGCCATCTGTAGATGCAGAGACCGACGCAGGTAAGTGGCATTCCGCAGAACGCACAATCACGGGTTCGAGTTGACAGTGTAGCAGCCTCCACTGAAGAAGATCCCACGACTGGCCAGCTGTCTTCTGCGCTGGGGACCACTTTTAGAAGACGACAGGTTGGTGGAATGAACGGTCAGAGACTCTTATTCAGTCTCTCCAGGTCTCTCCAGCTTACAGATCAGAGCTCAAAAGGGTCACGCTTCAGTGAGTAGTCACCAGAGAAGCTTACAGCAGGCGAGGTGCATGACATGGAAGACACACCTGTCGCCTCCACCTGCTGCAGTCCAACGTCAGCAGGCGACGAACGGCATAGATAGCCCTGTGGTTAACAACGGCAGACGAAGACACCCAACGCGACAAAAATAATATGGCGAGCAGCAGCAAATCGCAGGAGAAGAAGGTAGTGTGTGCACTAATCACTTTACAACTAGCGAGAGGAAGCTAGTATTGACAACCGTAGGGATTATTATGAATATTGTTAAATTTTTTTGCAATGATTTCTTTAGTAACAAAATGTCGGAGGAAAGCGAATGTGGTACAGTCATAGAATTAGAGAGGCAGTGGATCTCAGGGTAAAGCAACTGAAGAGGCAAGTCAGTTATAGGGCATGCCAGATGAAATTAGAAATATAAGTAAAGAGCATATTAACCTAAAGTCAGTACTGGAGAATGTACATAAATTAGATTCAGTGGTAGATGAGGAAAGTGTACAAAACCAAACGGATGATGGCTATTTACTAGAAACATCCGACATAGAAACTGAAGTGTTCCAAGAAAACATAATTTCCGAAAGTAGCAATAGAGAAATTGGAGAGGTGGGTTCTGATATAGATGACATGAATGTTAATGGTAAGTTAAATAAGTTGAATGGTGATGTCAAAGATGATGACTCTGACAAAGCCATTACTAATGAATGAACAATTACATCAAATAGAACAGGCCATGAACAACTTCAGCTGACACATTTCCTGCACAAGATAATAACAAAAGTATGATTGAAATTCTGTTGGAGAGAGATCTGGGCAAAAACAATTAAAAATAGAGCTAGAAGAAAAGATATAACAGAGGTAAAAATAATTTTAAAAGATGTTGAAAGGAAAGATAGAACAAGGACAAAAAATATGAAAAAATGGTTCAGATGAATTAAAGAAAAGGGAAAACATATTTGCTGAGAAAATAGAAGCAAGAAATAAGGAGATAACAAAAATTAATCGTAAGTTTAAACGTTTAGAGACCAGCGTTGATCCTCAAGAAACTAGAATATGGGCTTGTGAGAAAGAAATTGAACAAGAGAGTAAAGAATTGGTCAAAAATTAGTTCAATGTAAGCAAGAGGTTAATCGTAAGATTGATGATGAAGTGGTGAAAATAAATGATCTTGTGCAAGCTCAAGATGGTTTTGTATTGTCAGTTAGGGATGAAGTCATTAAATGAAGTTATTATCAGAGTAAAATAAACCAAACTTGCAAACACAACCATGAAAGGCAAAACACACACATCATAGACATAGTGCTCTGGAGATGGTCAACCCAAAGACAGGACAGAGCAAAGGATTGTATAAAATTGATGATATCAGAATGAGAGACTAATCATCTTGAGGTTGAAGCTCCTTTGTCAGTGTTTGCTTTAACAATACATATGTTTTTGAGTGGGTGACAGTGACAGCGACAACTCAATACACAGAACTTCACAGTGAAGAAGATGGGGAATAAAGAAAACGTGACTAACTGTCAAAGAAAACATGTTCTATAAAAGCATGATACCTCAGGAAAACCACACCATCTGCTAAAGAGCCATAAAATAAAAGCCCACTGACGATGCTGCAACTGCAGTGGAACAAGTTTGGGATAAAAAACTAAATTGTGTTTTGCTAAAGGCGGACCCTATCCAAAAACATATGTATAAAGAGAAACCTCATGGGGGCAGTAGCACTCTTTGCATTATTAGGTAACTGAAGCCTACCATGTACCCGAGTTAACTAAATGTTCACTTTCTTTGTTTTCATGCTGTTAGTTCTTCCCTCTTCAAGATTCTCAACTAAAATCTGTCATCTATCCCTTTTCTCTATTCAAGATAAAAAGATAAAAACATAAAAGAATGAGAGAGAAAAAAGGATCAATTGAAACAAAAGACATACTAACTGAATAGTTAAGCAACTATAACAGTAACATTTTCTCTACGTTTGACTGTCACACACAAACGTTACGAAAATGAAGTAATTATATTTCTGCCACAAATAGCACTAACTTTATCTGAGGTCTTCTATGAACCGACATTTGAGAACACAAGCACCCTCCCCCACCGCATGCTTCCACTTAACATTTCAGGTGAAAATATCCAATTGATCACATACACTCGTGATTGCGCTTCAAGGCGGAACCATGCGGCTGCTACGGTCGCAGGTTCGAATCCTGTTCGGGCACGGATGTGTGTGACGTCCTTAGGTTAGTTAGGTTTAAGTAGTTCTAAGTAGAGGGGACTGATGACCTCAGATGTTAAGTTCCACAGTGCTTAGAGCCATTTTTTGAACTCGTGGTTTCAAAGAGTGAGCCATCTGGTGACAGCTGTGTCCTCCGGTCGCACAGACTGCCACCAGCAGGGACACCGCTTTGTCTCATGGTCACCAGTCAGGAGACACCTGCACACATATCAGCTATCCTGGCAGCTGCGTGTCCATCTCCTAGCATCCACACACTTGTCCTACCGAATGTTCTTCAGTGGTCAGAGAGACTGTCACCTAGCAGTCAACTGTTCAATTTACTTGTGTTTCACCAATTGTCCAGTGCAAACACGCAACACAGACATCCACAAAAAAAGCAATAATAACCTTCGGTCGCAAAATGAAGTCTTTGGATCTACGTTTCGGCCACTTCTTAGAGTGCCTTTATCAGAAATAAAACATTTAAACTGGCCTATAACGTAAGAACTAAGGTATAGGAAAAAAATTTATAAGTGTAACTACTGAATTGCATCTAGGCATAGCACTTATATGTCACGTATAAAATAACTACCAAGTGATAAAGATTTAGTCACATAATTTTAAAATAGAAAACATAGAAGGCAAGCCACTGTATGCTGTTCACACAGGTCGAGCTGCCGTAGCGTCACACTGAGACGCCCACATTAGCAATTGCGGGCAGGTGAACATTACACCAGACGTGCCATCTCGTAGCCACAAATACAAACAGGCTACTTAATATTCGAAATATAGACAGACTAATATTGTGATGATCATTATTTAATACATGAAGGAGGAAGCTATATTTTGTCTGTCAGCAGCACACATGGTAACAAAGTGTCTACGTAAGAGCTTAGAAGTATAGTTTAAAGGCTGAAATCGCCATTACAGAATTACTAAGGGAGCTAAATAACTCAGCGGGTAGAAAAATGGAATAACATGACGAGGGCCTCCCGTCGGGTAGACCGCTCGCCTGGTCCATGTCTGTCGATTTGACTCCACTTCGGCGACTTGCGAGTCGATGGGGATGCAATGATGATGATTAGGACAACACAACACCCAGTCCCTCAGCGGAGAAAATCTCAGACCCAGCTGACCACTCAGCTACCGGTGGCGGACATAAAATAACATTATATGTAGTTAATATAATAACATGAAATGTAGTTAATATGAACCATTTAATGAATAGAAAATTACCAACCCACTTTTAGAGAATAAATATTTCTGTAACTGCACGAGGGGACACGAAATCAAATATCAAGTAACGGCTTTATACCGTTGAAGAGGTTTCTGTTACGTAATTGTAGCTCTTCATTGCAAATTCTTCGAGAACATCTAATCTACACCCTTTCTTCTCAGTGTGCAGAATGTTGATACAGTGAACAGCTTTAGGCGCATGACCTGTAACCAGAACGCGGTCGGCTAAAGACGAATTTCGGATGCTAGTACCATTTTTTTTCATAAAAGATGTTCTTTGTACCTGACTGTAAAGGCACGTACTGTTTGTCCTATGTAGTAACAAGAGCAGGTATCGCAAAGAATTTTATAGACATCAGAGTCTTTCAAAGGCAAACGGATCTGATGCTACCGCAGCTCGACATGTGTGAGCAGTCCAAAGTGGCTTGCCTTCAATGTTTTCTTCTTTAAAATTCTGCGACTAAAGCTTTATCTCTTGTTGTATATCTTATACGTGACATGTAAGTACTATGCCTTTCTTTTTACTGCTACTTAGTACACACACTTGTAAAGAAAGATCCTGAAACATAGTACTTATATTACAGGCCACTTTAAATGTAATTTCTCATTAAGGCACTCTTAGAAAAACGTGGCTCAAATGGCTCTGAGCACTATGGGACTTAACATCTGAGGTCACCAGTCCCTAGAACTTAGAACTACTTAAACATAACCAACCTGAGGACATCACACACATCCATGTCCGAGGCAGGATTGGAACCTGCGGCCGTAGCAGTCGCGCAGTTCCGGACTGAAGCGCCTTGAACCGCTCGGTCACAGCAGCCGGCGCACTCTTAGAAGTGGCCGAAACCTAGGTCAAAAAGACTTCATTTTGCGACTGAGGTCTGTTATTGGTTTCATTTTGCGTTGTAATGGGCGCTGACAACGCAGCCATGTTTAAAACTTTTACGCAGATCCACTTCTGTCGCCACTCACCCAGCACGCCAGTCACTTCTCTAGCTGTGCAGCTGTTACAGGCCAGACAAGTCGACGCATTCTTTGTACCTAAACGCCTATCACTGGATGTATAAAGTAGTCCTAACCAACTCCGCCATAGTTTCAAAATCCACTTTACCCCATCTGAGACAGGGATGTTGTTGAAAATACACCTTGAATTTCTCATGTGAAATGTTAATTGCTCCCTTATACATGAGTTATTTTAGAAGACAGAAGAAATCAGTGAAGTTGTAAATATCAGGTTGTACTACACATCACTCCATAAATTTGGTGGAAAGACACTTGCAGGAAGAATCTATTTCATATGCTGGAAATAATTTCCTTACATTGGAATATTAACAACTTTGCATTCCACATGACAGACAGAACGGAAACCGCACAGCTCTAGTATTACAGCGTGTTTCAGTGCAGAACCATGTAGTCCTAGGAATGCGTTTATGTTCCATGATCATTTCTCCCTTTCTGATACCTTTTTGATATGAACATTCAACACTGGATGAGTATTTCAGAATTGTTAACAAAAGCCCGATTTACGTAAAACGTTTCTCTGACAGCGGCTTGTGAGGCACTGTGAACCTTGTATGTGTACATTTGCCTGACAGTTGTCCTGTTTGTGGAGTTAGTGCAGCACTGTGTGTAATTTCACATATCAAACACCGCTGCTATGCATTAGTCTGTTTCCTCATAAAACACATTTCCATTGCTGGCGATCATTTTATGGGACTGATGGGAGCACAGCATAATTTCTGAACCACAGTTGGTTGCAAGCACTGGGTGCTATACACCTACAGAAAGCTACATTTTGCATGTATCAAAGAATCTATGTTTTTCTCAGTATACAAGGAACTAGTTTTATCTTCTTCAGTCTTATCGCCATACTGAGTGGGATGGAAATCTTACAGGGTGGATGTATGTCATATGTTGGACATACATATGGCCTGCATCGGAGTATTATGAGCATTGCACTAAATATTTCGGTAACGAGATGGTTTTAACATTAAAGCTGGACTGTGTAGCTTTAGGAGTGTGTGTGTTTATATTCTATGACCATTTCTCTCTTTCCAATACCTAAATGGTACTGATCCCACACTCAAGAACAGTACTTGACAGATGGTAGCACAGTTGATTAACCTATATTGGCTCAAACTCTATCCATCTAGGGCAATATCAGGAATAAACCACACGTTTCTTCTTAATTGTACGTTATGTCACTACAACACTCTCATATCCACCATATGCCGATAACGGGTACAAACCTCCTCGACATGCACACATCTGGAGATGTCTTGTGTGCTAGGATGGATGCCATGAGTAAGAATGATGAGGATAAGTCTTTGCTGAAGTGCAGTTACAGTCCCAGCTCAGCCTGCTCCTTCACATGACGTGGAATGTATTGATTATAGTACCCTTCTACTTCTGGTCGGTTGCAAATTGAATCAGTAACAGTGTTGCAGGAAAGGTTGGTCAAAGGCAGAGATCTTTCAATCTCCAACTTTATACTATGAATGGGAGAATATACTCTGACTCCCATTCACACAGAGAAAAATGACCAACTATAATCATAATTTGCACACAATGATCGAAATGTTAGAAATATTTAGCTCACTTAACTGCATCGGTATAGGACGCTGTCTGATATACCTTGATGTATGTGTCTGAGGATTAACCATGAACGGACGTACAGCACAGTCATCTACCTATATGAACAGCCTATGACATGATACCCGTAAAGTACTTGAGGAGTGGTCGATCGATTTCGCAGAAACTGGGAAGATACTGTAGTGTCATTGGTTGGCATTGAAATTACGGAAAAACTGGTAAAATAGCTAAAATTGATGACACTATTGACTGTGGTGCTTATTACAGTACATCGTACTGTGTCGATAGTGTCTTTTCCATCCCATTCATCCACTGTTTCGCTGTTAATTATCGCATAATAATTCACGGGCACAACTTGTTTGAGATCGAGAGAGTCTTAGTGGGAGCAACACCTTCCAGGAATGGCCAGCAGTGATATAGTGATCACATACACGGCTGCAATACGATGAATCGGTACTCATGGTTCCTTCGGAAAGACACACCGCACTGTGGGAGATAGTACTGTAGAGGTTATCATCTCCGATGACTGTTTGGAAACAGTGCACAACACCGAAAATCCTTTAAGTTTCCATATCCTGCGATGTCTTCCACACTTTTATCAGTAACAAACACCGCCTCTGTCTTTTACTTCAAACATTCTGTATGTTCCCAGAATGAAATCTTCACTTTACAGGGTAGGGCACCCTGATATGAAACTTCCTGGCAGATTAAAACTGTGTGCCAGTCAGAGACTCGAACCCAGGACCTTTTGCGGGCAGGTGCTCTACCATCTGAGCTACCCAAGCTTGACTCACTATCCATCCTCACAGCTTCAATTCCTCCAGTACCTAGTCCCCCACCTTCCTAACTTCACTGAAGCTCTTCTACAGGTCTTGCAGAACTAGCGCTCCTGGAAGAACGTATATTCTGGAGACATTCTGGAAACATCCCCCAGGCTGTGGCTGTGTGTGTCTCCGCAATACCCTTTCTTCCATTTCATCGAGGAGTTCTAGTTCTGCAAGGTCTGCAAGAGAGCTTCTGTGAGGTTTGGAAGGTAGGAGGCGCGGTACTGGCGGAACTGAAACTGTGAGGACAGGTTGTGAGACATGTTTGGATAGCTCAGATGGTAGAGCACTTGCGCATGAAAGGCAGAGGTCCTGAGTTCGAATCTCGTTCTGGCACACAGTTTTAACCTACCAAGAAATTTCATTCTGTGAATTGTGGGAGCAGCATAGTTTACACCATGTGATGTCCAGCCTTCTGTGAAAGCCAATGGATCAAAATTTGTTATATCGGTTTAGTGTGTGGCAAAGACCTCGAACTCATGATAGGAAAACAATGCATATCTGTGTACACAGCTGTAGTCATACACCGCTTCGATGTGTTACAGAAAAAAAACTATGTATCAAACTGCTTATGAAACAACCCTTCCTTTGTGAGTGATAGTCGACATGGTCTTGCTGCAGTACTGATGACTAAACTTTACACTGGTCCGTGCAACCGAATTCGATTACTGGTTGCCAGCTCCAGTGTATCAATACATGTATGTTTAAGGGGTCACAACATACGGGCGATGTCAACTCAGGGAAAGTATTTTGTTCTCAGTATATCGAAAGAGGCAGAGGGAATAAAATCATATTGGGTTCTCTCTAAGATGACATTAGTGAAGCTGTTATAGTTCATAGTTTTAGTCCGTTGGAATTACAAAAATGATGAGGGGAGAGAGAGAGGGGGGGAGGAAGAGAGAGAGACAAACATAGAGAGAGAGATAGAGACTGAGCTGTCAATGAAGACTCAGACACCACTCCACAGTTGTATTTCTAGTGCGGTAACGCGGAGTGGTCGCACGGTTTGAGGCGCCATGTCACGGACTGCGCTGCCCCTCCCGCCGGAAGTTCGAATCCTCCCTCGGGCGTGTGTGTGTATTGTTATTAGCATAAGTTAATTTAAGTTATTTTAACGTACTGTGTAAGTCTAGGGACCGATGACCTCATCAGTTTGGTCCCTTAGGAATTCACACACATTGTCTATTGCGGTGATAATTGTAACACGATAGAGATGATCAGAACAGGTACACAGTGATATCTACAGATCGTCATTCGATATCGATGAATTGTAAATGCTATGCTTGTGAATCTCTTTGCATAGTCCACATATAATGTGCATAGTAGTGAATCTCCCCTGCTCCTACCTGCCAGCATGGACATCTCTTAGTCATGGGAATGATGCGAATTAAATGCTTTATATTGAAGACTGGAGGATTCGTTAGAATACGGTAGGTAAGTGATAATCTGACGAAAGGGGTGTTAAGAAGTGAACTATAAGCTGGTTCTTCCAAGTGTCATGGACAAACATGTTACACCTCTCATATTTGTCTTGGATAGCAACTGCATTGAGAAAATTAGTACCTAATGGAAGATTTTTTTCGAGAGACAGTCAGTGGGAGGATTTCCGTCTTTTGGTTTCTGGATAAATCGGTGACAACATTCTGCCATGAGTTTCATGTGCTTAAAAATGAATGGACTGACATCTTGATAGGTGGATTAATTTGCAAGCCATCGTATGGTGTGTGCCGGACCGTACCCTGTACCTCTGTTAGTCATCCCCTTTCTTATGCACCTGAAAACAGAGAGAGGGAAAAGTGATGAGCGCAGATTTCCGCTATCTGGCCTTTGCGGTCCTTACACGAAATTTATGTCGATGCTGGTTGAATACTTCTGCTGTCAGCTTCAGATGTAGGTTGCCAATAGCGTTCTTCGAAAAGAACATTGTCTTCCCATCAGAGATTACCAGTCTGATGATTGCTGCAAAAAAGTACTCGGCATGCAAAATGACTCTCATGATCAGTTCAGTTAAATAGCCTATTAGTTTGATATCAACGATGTGCCACCTCGTAGGTGGAAGCGATGCCTGGGTTACCATGATTATGATTCGGGAGCTGAAGCGGTAATTATGCCTTTTTTTGTTCTGGCAGTGTCTTTTACGAAATTTAAATTACCCATCTACACGTGGAGAGATGACCATTGTAATAAAATTAGATGTGTTACCGAGTCTATAAAGTGATACATAATGTAAAACTGATACTTACAACTTTTCCTATTTCTTCTGTCTTCGAAAATAACTGGTATAAGAGGGACAAATCTACATCTCATGTCGGAAATTCGAGGTGTATGATCAACAACATCCATGTCTCAGAGAGGGTTGACCAGATTTTTTAAAAGGAGCCAGGCGCCTATGCCAGTTATCAGATGGATTTGGTTAGAACTACTATATACACCCAAGCCGCTGATGTTTGACTTCCTTTGCAATGCTGCTGGTTGCACGAGTGTTCACAGGAGTCGGCGACCGCAAGTGACCGATTGGTTCAGCCCGTGATAGGTGGTTAGGTACAAAGAATGCGCCAATCTGTCTGCACTTGCCCGGGGCATCAGGGATTAAGGAACTGATCTGTGTGCTGGGTGATTGGAGACAGAAACAGATGTACATGTTTTGCATTAGAAGACTCTAAATGAGGGATGTTTGCACTGGACGATTACTGAACCCCATCTAAATTGATTGGTTGACAGTTTGGTCACAGTCTCTCCAAACTCTGTACAATCGGTAGGGCAGGCATGTGGATGCTGGGGGATGGGTGTGCAGCTGTCAGCATAGCCTATATGTGTGTCGGTGGCAGAGAGCGTCTTGGTGGCAAGCGACAGTTGGCGGATGGCTCACTCTTCCCGATCGGAGTGAGTGTATCGACTGGACTTTTTTCACCTGATTTGTGTAGAACGAACAAAACCACAGATATATTTAGCGCTACGATCTATTTGTGGTGGACCTGTATTTATTCGATTGGCATAACGTTTGCTTGTGATACTCAAACGCTGAAAATATTTTTCTATTATGATAAAGGATCATTGCAAGGTGGTGGTTAGTGTTTTAACTGTTCTATTGGATTACTATAAGTTGTTAAACAATTATTTTAAAAGGGTACTGCAAATGGACTAATTTCCTCTATCTTTGATATAGAAATTGCCTCACCTCTCCCTTTATTCCCAGCATTAGCCAGTAGGAACACACTGCTCTGTAGAGAGATGAAAACCTCCGTCCGCGTGTTTGAAGCCGTTGGCTCATGCACGCAAAGAGAATATAGCCTCTTGAGACACCGACACCAGAAGAGCCTGTAATTTTCCGATCAACAGAACGCCCCAAGCTGATGCTTTGTTTAGGCCCTTAAGATTAAAGGATGTCAACATCTGGTCTGCAGTCAGTGCTAATTAGTATAGTGATCTGTAATTAGGACTTTGGGTGGTTTACACCTTCGTGGAGGATTCGGGACACCTGGAGACCCGAAATGGTGGCTACTATACAGCACTTCATTCCATTGCTAGGTGCTTACAGTTACTGCGTCATGGGAAACGGGGTGGGGGGTGATGCAGATGTGAGCTCTACCCAAATGGGGAAGCCCTGTCTCCCGCAAAATGATTAATTAAGAAATATACCTCAATATATTACTGGCGTTTATTTGAATTTCGTTTTGTAAGATCCTTCCTCTACAGCACAGACTGAATCTTTTTACCGTTGTTTTTTCTGGGAGGGGCGGCATTGCGAACTAGCTCAGTATATCAGTGCATGTCAAGGTGATCACACATAGGAAAATTTTCCAACAGGACAACGCTTCCAATTCACAGCAGTGTAATTACATAATCGGAGCTTTTCCGTCCAAATAAAAATATCAAACCCCAGAAACTTGATCTTTCTATATAAATAGTATATCATCTGCTATTATCCCCAGGAGGTCATAAATCAACCCTCAGGGAGGCATAAACCACTTAGCAGAAGAACAGGTTATGGAGAGTTTGAGGGGTTCATAAATCAATCTAGTCCTGAACGTATGCTTGAACCTGAATGTATCTAATGCATTCTAACAAAACTGTGCTACAACGAAGGTTTCTCCCTAATTCCAGGAATGCAATAGTAGATGCAACGTATCTGCAAATTATTCAATACAGGTTAGTTTTGGATGCATCGTTCTTGCAGTGAATGTGGAGGAGACGTAACACGTCATAAGTAAGACCAACGAAAATATATCAAAAGATAATAAATGTACTGAATCACACAAACATTTAGCACATTAATTAACAATTGAAGGCTACACTGAATCACAAATTGTCAACAGCTTTAATCGAGATGCTTCAGAAAAATTATATGAAATATTGTTATATGGAATTATGTTACTAAAAGTAATTCCAAAAGACGAATGGATGGTTCACAGTTTAAAGTATTTCTGTATATGGGACTGAAATGAGGGAAATTAACGAAGCAGAATAGAAATAAAAGAAGAGCATAGTAATGGAACTGTGGAGAAATTTGACTAGCGTATCAAGAAGATCAAATCCGACATAAAATGACAATTTGGAGAAAGATCATACGATGTACATATTTTATATTTAATTGCCTTGATAGCAATTTTTTTAATAGACTTACAAGTTTTGGCTATTAGCCATCCTAAGAATGTCTTATTATTCTGGACAGCTACAAGTCATAACGGTGTAAAGTCACATATTAGCCACATTATTTTTAAATCATTATGACTGGATACTTGCAGCAAAATGAAAGATTCAGAACATGGTTCGTAGAACCAAAACTGGTAATTCTATTTAAAAAGTTCACAACAAAAAATTACGAAGAGCTTACAGACGAGGAAATCAAGAAATATTGGAAACGGTGAACTGTAACTGATATAATAGAGACAATGAAACGATACTTGTCAGGTGGTTTAGGTCTATGGACAATATGCATAGGATTGGGAAGAATGACAAACCTTGCTACTGAGCTGCGAGAGATGGCTGCAGCTGTAACAAACTCGTCGGATTATGGCGGTGTCCTTCAAAACTAGACAATACACTTTTTCGTTAAATATAACAAGCCAGAAGGTTGCTCATCTTGCTTCACTACCATGCTGGTGTAAAGTCTGCAATGTATTCCAGTTGTTTGGGTAACATCCGTCGTAGCTGGCGGCGGATGCTGAAGAACGCGTAGGAGGAGAGAGAATTAAGTACAATCTCTAGCTCAGCAGCAGGAAACACGGATTTATTTCATGCCTTCTATATTTTTGCTTTTTGTACTTGTTCTCCTATAACGAAGGCTGCTGTGTTATTTCCAGCAAAAGTTCGAAAACTATGGAAATAGCCCCATGTTGAGTGCTGCTTCTAGTAGTATTTATTCGAAACATGACAAGAATCTTCCGTTAAATTACTCGTAGAATCTATAGAATCTAGTAAGAATGAATGAGAAGACAGACCATAATGAAGTTTTCCATCGTGTATCTTGGAATTCTTCTGTACGAATGTAAGGCATGTTAGCTAACGAAAAGGAAAACACCACCAGATGGTAGTAATTACATTTTTGGAGAACAGTTGAGTACACAAGAACAGACAAGAAACATAATATGTTAATAAGAATGCAATTACAAAGTATAAGCACTCGTGTATGTGACTACAGATCTCAGTGTTCCAGTCGGAGTAACGGAATGGTCAACACTGGCAGATCACAAAAAAAAAAGACTAAGGTGATTAAGAACCCTTTGGACAAACTACAGAAAACGACCGGTGAAAATAAGAAACAATTCAGGGCAATGAACGAGTCTCAGGATTCGCGTGGTTATCATTCCGGAGTTCAGTCTCTCTAGCATTTAAGTGAGGCAGGGAAATTCACAGGAAAGAGTGATTGTGGTGGGCAGCTACATGATGTAGGTGCATCTGCTGAGGAGAAACGTATGATAAATGTTCATAGTGGTTTCAGTATCAGCACCAAGGGTAAGCCTAATTACTGTGAGGTAGCGAGGTGATCGTGTGGAACATCCTCTATGAAAATAATTACAATCCGAATCAGCAGCAACGTGTATGTGGGAACTGTTTGGCCCTGGTTTGTTTCGCATGTTTCCACCATTCCAGGATACTGTCACTTAACCAGTATACATGTGAATGCGAAGACGGCCTTTTTTTAACTAGTGCTTTTCATGCTTCGGTGAACCGTGCACTGAATTAGTCACTTCCTGACTCAGTCGCGAATCGCCACTGCGAGAGCGATGTATCATTGCCAAACCAAATGTTCCAAAAAATTTCAGATGTGGGGTGTCGGTTGTCGTGTGTACCATACCATTAGGATGCTGTAGTCTGATCACTGACGCCGTTCAGGGAAGGAAAGCACACTATATGATGAAGCACATTAATTTAAGGGAAATGATAATGTCACGCAAATGGCGATATCTTACTGAAACGCTAATTAATAAGTTTTGCTCAATCAAGTATGAGAAATATGAATACAACAGTACACACACACATAGATATATTAATTAGAGGTGGGATCATGTATCTGTAAGAGAAACAAGGGATCAGTATAACAAACAGGTTTGTTATTGTAAACATCAGGGTATGAGTTACCCATCAATGTAATTGAATGAGCATTTAAAAATTCGAAAAGAGACTATAATCCTAAAATCTAACGTTGGCACAGGTAGATTGGCAAGCTAGGAGCATATTTATGGGAATATTTCGCGGATTCGATCACTGACTGCAAGAGTGGTCAGGGAAAATGCGTATGAACTGAAATCTCACCAAAATACTCAAGGAGAGCAGCTAGCTGGCTGCGAAACGATAAAATTGTACTACTCTCTCCTGAAGGGAGTGAGTTAACTTCACATACTTACCGCACCAGTGTTTGCAATTTTGGGCAATCTTACCAAATTGACGTAGCGTGAATACAGAAGGCGGCGACAGAGAGACTGGAGATTCTGTGGTCAGTTTTCTGTTCGTATTGACATCCTTCTATACCACAAGAAGGCTCGTCTCTTCAGTCGTTCAGTAACAAGTCTTTACTCCATGATCTACCATCATCAGTGTTCTATTAGAAGCAAAACATTTTCCCCCATTTCCTAGTAGCAAGTGTCTACTCCACCATGTCCTAAAAGCAAGTGTTTTTTTTTTTTTTTTTTTTTTATCTTAAGGCTCTGAAACTCGCGGTTTCTGTCAGACCAGGAATCTCGCCAGCCATTTGAAGTAGGCATAGCCAGTTCTGTGTGGTAAAATTTTGGTAATAAGATTAAAGAAACTCATGTGGATTTCGTGAGGAAGAAGCAAAAAGACTTCTTCTATTTCATGAAACGATTCTGAAGCTGACAAACAACAGAGCTCCCATAGTGACGAGCATGAACAGGTGCGTGCTCTAAAGAAAATAAGGCTTTAAACCAATGGAAATGCTAGTTGTATGAGTATAAACAGAAATTTATTCCGCGGTGAGGCCACTGAGGCAAGGGCGGATTTCACGCTTGCATCTGGGAAGAGACATCTGGTTAGAATTTTTTATGCTTCTAAAAGGGTTCTCCGAACAGCACTGCGTTTTTCTATGGTAGGTAGCTGTCCACGTGAACCGTCCAGTGTGTGTGTGGCGACTACATGGGGTTGAAACTTAGCCTTGGGCTAACAAGTTTACAGCCCTACTCATTTCTTTTAAGAAATTAAGAAATTCTTATTTTTTTCCAGACAGCTCTTAGGGTCTCAATTCCGCAGGGCCTTCCGTTGCAATAAGAGGCGAAAATAGGCATTAAGTAGCACAGCCACTGGGGGGAGGGGGGGGGGTTACCAAACATAATCTGCAGTTACGAAGGAGCAGTGTAGGAGAATAACTACGCTGATCAAAGGAATGAGAGTATAACATTTTGAAATACTGTACATTGCGTGACAGATTAAGAATAAACCTGCTACGTAACACAGAAAAGTTCAGGTACTGTATTCTTTACCACGAAGCCAAAATTTTGACACGAGTCAAGCAGTGGGAGCGCTAGGCGTGCATCATTCGATTGATTTCATCTTGCACTTGAATTACAAAGACACACTCAACACATTCTTTATCCTGGTCAATGCGCTGTAGCAGAAGCATTCGCTCATTTATCTTGTATGAGGACAGCTGGAGCCATAAGGAGACATCTTCAATAATAACTGCTTGGCTTCTCTTGTAAATCATTCATTTAATAAATTATTTACAATAACAGCAAGTAGGTTATTGTAGTGTTGGTAGAAGAGCCAACACCGTGTTACTAGTCGAGGCCGAAAGGCACGCGTTTTTAGCTCACGCAGGCTGGCGTGAGGAGGGATGGACTATACGTAAGTGAGGACTGGAACATGACAAGGAATTAGAATTCAGAAAGCGGACGTAATTAGTTTGATACTTAACTTTAATCCATTAATGATGAACGTTGCTCTTGACGGTACATGATTCACAATATTATCTGTTCAGAATACACTCTTGAAGAATGTGGCGCCTTGCTAGGTCGTAGCAAATGACGTAGCTGAAGGCTATGCTAAACTGTCGTCTCTGCAAATGAGAGCGTATGCAGACAGTGAACCATCGCTAGCAAAGTCGGCTGTACAACTGGGACGAGTTCTAGGGTGTCTAGACTAGACCTGCCGCGTGTCGGCGCTTGGTCTGCAATCACTGATAGTGGCGACACGCGGGTCCGACGTATACTAACGGACCGCGGCCGATTTAAAGGCTACCACCTAGCAGGTGTGGTGTCTGGCGGTGACACCACAGTTATTATCGAAGAAGTTTTGTTTAATAAGCAATCTTCCGTTTAATGGTGAGATTACAGCTAGCTATGAGCATTTCAGTTGTATTCATATGAGTGGGATCCATCATAACATTCACGTTCTGTAAAATCGGGTCTTCTTCACGTTATCTTTTACATACGGACTTCACGTGCAAAATGCTGGGTCTTTTCTTTCGTTTTCAGTTGCTTCAAAACATGTGTTTATGGAAGTGAGACTAAGTGTTAAAGATCTGTAATTTCAACAACTCCTCTCACTCGCGACAATGTTTTGTAGTTGTATGATATGATATTCGGAAGGGACGTTAGATATTCTGATTCGTTTGTCCATAGCCGCAGCGGCTTATCTGCGTATGTACTATTCAGTTTCTCATACGTTTGTACTTCGCAGTTTCGTTATCTTACAGATTATTGCTGGATATATCAATTCTGCCTCGTATATTTTTCCCCAATTTTTGCAATATTTAAGCAAGGTTTTGTGGGAATCGTGTTTCATACACTTACTTTGCATTTTATTCAGGGGTAAGTAGCACGTTGCACATGTGTGTCACATTTGCACTTATTTTTCATAAGGAAATTGAACAGCCCAGGAAAACAGATTCTGATACAGCTTTCTGAGGTATCTAGTGGCGGAGACAACGACTGTAAATCATCATTTTCAACACATAAGGTCTAGGTAACGGAAGACAAGCCGCTAGTCTTTGCACTGTGGGGTTGTGAACTGTCAGGTTTGCAGTTCACGTTCAGGTATTCCGTTGTGTTGTTTTACCTTTTAGTGTCATTCCCCTCACCCCTCTACCTAACCCCTCTCGTTTCAGTTTGCGTAAGGTTTGCTTCTCCTAACACTATTCCATAGATAGTATTATTAATGGGTCTGATTCACTGTCCGGGATTATATTTCAGAGCATAAATTTACATCGTAACTTTGTATGAACACTCGAGTATAGTAATAGAAATGGCAGCTTGCAAGCCCACCGTAACGCTGAACTGTACCATTAACCGCAAAACTCTTCCGAAATCCAGAGACATGTGTCTGCAAACCATCTGCACTACCCCTCTCCCACCCCAGAACTCAGCCTGAATTTGTGTGTTGTGATTAATGGTGGCTGCCTTTGGAAACCTGTCGCTAAGACATAGTACCACAGGTTCGCCGTGTATTTGACGCTCCTGTGAACCCGCTGTCATGGCTTCTGGAATAAATTTTTCGTTATAGCGGTCAGGTGATTGCCACATAAAAAGTGCACAAGTCAAAACTTAAACATCTACTTCGACTGGTGGTTTTCACGAAACTGTCCTTTAGTATGCTCCAGTCAATCATCGAATTTCATCCTTTTCTATTTCTGTGTCTGTGGACACGTGACTCGTATGACGAGAATACTCTAGAATTTCCAGACACTGGAGAACAACAACCACGCCTCCAGTGACTCTGTTAGGATCTATGCTGGAACAAATGGACTACTTTAATAGTCAGTGCTGTGACGTATGTGTCTCGACGGCCCATTCTGAATTCTTCTCATCCATTTCGTCCAATTAGCAAAAAAATTAGTAACGTACGTATGGGGCCACTTCCTATCATAATTTATTTCGGATATTATTCTGCTGGACTGCTCAGCAGTCACAATTAACTTTTGACAATTTCTAGCACTGTAATAAAACGACTCATATTTATATAATGCGCTGGGATATATGAAAATAAATTCGCAACACAGTTGGTATCTTTATTAGAAGTGGTTGCCGTGAAACGAAAACTTTTTTGCACGTAGGAATTCGACAGTAAGTACGCGATAACTGCGTCGTATTCAAATGTCCGCCTGGTACTAGTCGTCTTAATAATTCCTGAATACCATTATTCCTCTAAGATCTTCAAAGCAATATATCCTGACACTACGATTTGGTCGTTTACCTACCGCTTTTCCTTCATATATATTTAAGAACAGTAATGTGACTGAGAACACCAATGTTTTTAAATTCCTTCGTTACACTTTTTTAAGTGGTTGCCTTTCTGTACCTACTTGTTTAAGAACTCCTTCTTTAGATTCCTTTATTTGCAGTGTATTTAGTTTAATTTCTGTTATGACCGCCTCCAGTATGTACAATACCGCCATTAATATCGTTAACGAACTCCACTGTCTGCGGTACTACGACATTCACCAGCGTCAATAATCTCTGTAGTAATTTGGAACTTTAGGTCAAGCAATACCATCGCATGAGTTATTAACTACAATGCCTATGGAGACACTCCAATCCGTAGATTCGGGCTGCATTCTTCATCTTGGTAATATCCCAATGCGAACAGAAAGCAACCCTTACTACGGCTATTGTTACAGATTAAGATATTGATTCTTGCTGGACTTCTACATGCATACTGTTAGCACACTTTTATCAGTACTTTCATTGTATTTTGTTGAGTTCAGTGAAATGTGTTACGCCGACCCCATCACAACGCTGGTGATGAGATCCTGTGAAAGTGTGTGAACTAACTCCAGAACAAGCATAAATGGAACTGTTACAAGACCAGCAAGAAGAGATTAAAATTTTCGTTAATGAGTGACCATGATCCCCATCCCACAAGCACTGCAGATGGTTTCACCAGCATTATAAGTTTTCCTTTTCTTCTATTATAGTGTAGATGACCTGAAAACTATACTGAAAAATCTCCAGTACTATTTCGGTGTTTACCAGTAACGGTTCTCCTAGTGCACAGTTTTTCTGCTGGTTTTCACAGGACGTTGTTAGATATCATGGTGTCCTGCACATGACCTCAATGCTATGTGTTTGTTTTTTCCTCGTGTGGGCATTGAAGTTAACGTATTATAGCAAATGAAGGGGCGTCGCAGCAGCAACAGCGCGTTCTTCAACCGTTTGCAACATGAATTTTACTGCTATCACGATATGACAGCCTTTGTTGTCACTTGTGTCACTATACCACAGATTCGTGAAAATGTGACAAGCATCCTTATAGTTATCTTTTTCAGATTACAGTAGCGGTCTTCAGGACACCGTACATTCAGTGGTATTTCCGGCCACTGTGGCCTAGCGGTTCTAGGCGCTTCAGTCCGGAACCACGTTGCTACTACGGTCTAAGGTTCGAATCCTGCCTCGGGCAAGGATGTGTGTGATGTCCTTAGAGTAGTTAGGTACAAGTTGTTCTAAGTCTAGGGGACTAATGACCTCAGATGTTAAGTCCCATAGTGCTTAGAGCCATTTGAGCAGTGGTATCCCGATGCAGTATATTTTTATCATCAACCACCCCTAACTTTGGGTACAGTCACGGTATGCAAACGACCTTCTGCAGGAAGACAATGCAGCTGAAATATTGGTCTTGGTTGGTAATTACCTTAATACCTCCCTTACGAAGGAGGCATTCTTTTATCAGTGACATAGGTATTCTTCCGATACTCTCGACTTAGCACGCAGCTATACCCCTGAATATAGAAATTAAAAATCCTTTCATTGACCATTAGAGGAAAAGCAGTAATTATAATGTGTTAAAAGATTTATTTTGCAGTCTGAAGTGTGCATACGTAGCCTCGATTACTTGTTTCAGCATACTATTGGCGTATTCAGATCAATGTATTACACTTGCTAATACAATGTGCAGCTGACGTAGCATGACATGCGGAGGAACCGAGACGTGTTATTGTATTAGCAAGTGTAATGTTGTTATCTGAAAACAACGACTGATACTAGTAATACAGGTTGTGCATGTATGGGCTGGAAAACAAAAGGTTTTTATCAACTTTGAATGATGCTCTGAAGTCAGCACGACTCGAAACTAATTAACCAAGGAACCCATAACGTATATTGTGTATGATTAAGTAGGTCGAATAAAAAGAAACTTTCATTTCAGCTTTTGTTGGCTTCAGAATATTAGTCTTCACCCTATTAATAAAATCATGCCTACTATGATAATGAAAGCTATAGTTGCCACATTGATATCATGGATCTTAGACTGTTACTAGGCAACCTTTCCCACGACCAGGACATGTGTGATGTACTGCAAAACTGAGAAACCATGTTTCGTCATAAAATTTATTCCTGTAATACAGAAGTCGTTGTAGTGTTAAGGGAAGTACTTTGTCAATTGACCATTGGTGTTCTCAAAACACACCACACATATAGAATATTCTGACTGTACGAAGGAAATCAAGTTTACCCCATGATGCCGTTGTTGCGGTCTTCAGTAGAGAGACTGGTTTGAGGCAGGTGTCCATCTTACTCTATCCTGTGCAAGCTTCTTCATCTTCCAGTACCTACTGCAACCTACATCCTTCTGAATCTTCTTAGTGTATTCATCTTTTGGTCTCCCTCTACGATTTTTACATTCCACGCTGACCTCCAACACTAAATTGGTGATCCCTTGATGCCTCACTACATGTCCTAACTACCGATCCCTTTTTCTAGTCAAGTTGTGCCACAAACTCCTCTTCTCCCCAATTATATTCAATACCTCCTCATTAGTTATGTGATCTACCCATCTAATCTTCAGCATTCTTCTGCAGCACCACATTTCGAAAGCTTCTATTCTCTTTTTGTCCAAATTATTTATCGTCCATGTTTCACTTCCAAACATGGCTGAACTCCATACAAATACTTTCAGAAGCGAATTCCTGACACTTAAATCTATACTCAATGTTAACCAATTTTTCTTCTTCAGAAACGCTTTCCTGGCAATTGCCACTCTACATTTTATATCCTACTTCGACCACCATCAGTTATTTTGCTCCCCAAATTGAAAATCTCATTTACTACTGTAAGTGAATCATTTCCTAACCTAATTCCCTCATCATGACACGATTATATTCGAATACATTCCATTATCCTCGTTTCATCTTATATCCTCCTTTCAAGACACTGTCCATTCCGTTCAACAGCTCTTCGCGTTCCATTGCTGTCTCTGAGAGAATTACGATGTCATCGGGAAAAAACTCGACGTTTTTATTTCTTCTCCATGGATTTTAGTTCCTACTCCGAAATTTAATTTGTTTACTTTACTGCTTGCTCAATATACAGATTGAATAACATCGGGGATAGGCTATTCCCTCCCCAACCACTGCTTACCTTTCATGCCCCTCGACTCTTATAACTGCCATCTGGTTTCTGTACAAATTGTTAATAGCCTATCGCGCCCAGTATTTGACCCCTGCCACCCTCAGAATTTGAAAGAGAGTATTTCAGTCAATATTGTCAAAAGCTTTCTCTAAGTCTACAAATGCTGGAAAAGTAGATTTACCTTTCCTTAATCTATCTTCTAAAATAAGTCGTAGGGTCAGTATTGCCACACGTGTCCGACATTTCTGTGGAATCCAAACCGATCTTCCCCGAGGTTGGCTTCTACCAGTTTTTCCATTCGTCTGTAAACAATTCGGGTCAGTATTTTTCAGCCGTGACTTATTTAACTGATAGTTCAGTAATTTTCACACCTGTCAACACCTGCTTTCTTTTGGATTGGAATTATTATATTCTTCGCGAAGTTTGAGGGTATTTCGACTGTCGCATACATCTTGCTCACCAGATGGTAGAGTTTTGTCATGGCTGGCTCTCCCAGGGCTATCAGTAGTTCTAATGGAATGTTGTCTACACCTGGCGCCCTGTTTCGACGTAGGTCTTTCAGTGCTCTGTCAAACGCTTCACGCAGTATCATATCTCCCATTTCATCTTCATCTACATCCTCTTCCATTCCCGTAATACTGTCCTAAAGTACGTCGCCCTTGTATAGACACTGTATATACTCTTTCCTACTTTCTGATTTCCCTTCTTTCCTTAGAACTGGGTTCCCATTTGAGCTCTTGACATTCATAGAAGTGGTTCTCTTTTCTGCAAAGGGATCTGACTCTGAGCACTATGGGACTTAACTTCTGAGGTCATCAGTCCCCTAGAACTTAGAACTACTTAAACATAACTAACCTAAGGACATCACACACATCCATTCCCGAGGCAGGATTCGAACCTGCGACCGTAGCGATCGCGCGGCTCCAGACTGTAGCGCCTTGAACCGCTCGGCTACCCCGGCCGGCTTTCTCCAAAGGTCTCTTTAATTTTCCTGTAGGCAGTACCTCTCTTACCCCTAGTGATATATGCCTCTACATCCTTACATTTGTCCTCTAGCCATCCCTGCTTAGCTGTTTTGCACTTCCTGTGGATCTGATTTTTGAGACGTTTGTATTCCTTTTTGCTTGCTTCATTTACTGCGTTTTTATATTTTCTCATTTCATCAATTCAATTCAATATTTCTTCTGTTAACCAAGGTTATCTACTAGCCCTCGCGCTTTTACCTACTTTATCCTCTGCTGCCTTCACTATTTCATCTCTCAAAGCTACCCGTTCTTCTTCTACTGTATTTCTTTCCCCCGTTCTAGTCAATCGTTTCCTAATGCTCTCTCTGAAACTCTCTACACCCTCTGGTTCTTTCAGTTTATCTAGGTCCCATTTCGTTAAATTACCACCTTTTTGCAGTTTCTTCAGTTTTAATCTACAGTTCATAACCAATAGATTGTGGTCCGAGTTGACATCTGCCCATGGAAATGTCTTAAAATTTAAGACCTCGTTCCTAAATCTCTGTCTCACCATTACATAATCTACCTGAAACCCTTCAGTGTGTGCCCCCCCCCCCCCCCCCCAGGCCACTTCCATGTACAAAATCATCTTTCATGATTCTTCAACCAACTACTATCTATGATTAAGATATGCTTTGTGCAAAATTCTACCAGGCGGCTTCCTCTTTGATTCTTTACCCTCATTACATATTCAGCCACAACTTTTCTTTCTCTTCCTTTTCCTACTATCGAATTCCCGTCACCGATGACTATTAAATTTTCGTCTTCCTTCACTATCTTAATAACTTCTTTTATCTCATCATACATTTCGTCAATCTCTTCGTCATCTGATGAGCTGGTTGGCATGTAAACTTGTACTACATAGGTAGGCGTTGGCTTCATGTCCATCTTTGCTACATTAATGCGTTCACTATGCTGTTTGTAGTAGCTTACCCGCGCTCCTATTATTTTATTCCTTATTAAACCTATTCCTGCAGTACCCCTGTTTGATTTTGTATTTATGACCCAGTATTCACCTGACCAGAAGTCTTGTTCCTCCTGTCACCGAACTTCCCTAATTCCCACTATATCTAACTTTAACCTATCCATGTCACTTTTCAAATTTTCTAACCTACCTATCCGACTGAGGTATCTGACATTCCACGCTCCGGTAAGTAGAACGCCAATTTTCTTTCTCCTGCCCGGAGATCCAAATGGATTATTTTACCTCCGCAATATTTTACCCAAGAGGACGCCATTTTCACTTAACCATAGAGTAAAAGTTCATGCCCTCGGGAAAAATTACGTCTCCTTGCTTTCAGCCGTTCGCAGTACCAGCACAGAAAGCCCATATTGGTTAATGTTGGAAAGCCATATCAGTCAATCATCCAGACTGTTGCCCCTGCAATAACTAGAAAGGCTGCTGCCCTTCTTCAGGAACCAGACGTTTGTCTCGCCTCTCAACAGATACCCCTCCGTTTTTGTTGCACTTACGGTACGTTATCTGTATCGCTGAGTCTCGCAAACCTCCCAACCAATGGCAAAATCCATGTTCATGGGGAAGGGGTGGGGTCAACACGAAAACATGGTGCATGAAACGATGTAGATCGGTAGAAAACACGGTCGTACGAGCAAAAAACTATTTCGAGAAACAATATCCCTCCCATTGTGGGACCACTGTTTCTGCAATTATAGCATCAGAAATTAAGCAGTCAGTTTCTCGTCAGGATAAAAGACAATTTCAGCGAGTGTAACACAAACCTGCATCCTGTTGCAAAGAAAATAGAAATCGGAAGAAGCAAGATTACCACAATCGATTATGCGATGTTACAGGTGTAATGAGATGGATGCTAAGATTACTGGGGACGCAAAAGCGTGGTTGCAAAGCATTACCTGTTTCGTTACTGGAAGTCAAATGCTTTTGCAACACTTTCCTTTATCGTGATTCAGGGATGTAATCATCCAACCACCGCTGGATATAGGGGATCACTAACTACTCCCGATATATGATTCCCGATACATATGTGGTGCCACTGTTTGTATCCAAGTTCGACTCCTTGCGTCCGCTACGGCCTATAATTATAATTTCATTCTCAGAGCCCGCTCTGTTATTCCATGAGACGGCACATTCTCTCAGCTTTCCCCAGCTCTAGTGGACGAGATCGATCATGAGACCTTAATAAACAGATTATGACACTAAGCTAGTATTAAATAGAAACATCCATTTGGTTTTCCGGCACCACACTCAATAATTATGCTGTCTAAAACTGTTGACGTTTCTAAGAAACACCATTGACACATACGACTAAAACCGAAAAATTAGCTGTCACTGAGCACTGTTATGAATTTAATTGTGAACTAAAACACGACGAGGACAGTAATGTGAATATGTGAAGTTACTATAACAGCATAATTATTGAAATAAAGGTGCTAGAAATCCTAATAAACCAGAACGGAGGTTTCAGTTTATGCAAAGCTATGGTGCGGACTTCAAATTTTCAAATATCTCTGGTCAACTGGTCTTCGATAGCCGGAAAATGCAGAGAGAAAGAACGTTTCACGGAATGAAAAACAAATGTTTAAGTTCCTCCATGAATAATCAATCAAAGCCACGAAGTAGAATCAAAATGATACGAGCTGTGGCTAGACTGGGAGTCATGGAGAATTCATACTTTTAACCTCATATGTAAATTTATATACATCAAATATACAAATAGATATGTACGTATATGTATGTTCTACACCTCCACTTAAAGCACGAGACAAAACTTCAAGCAAACGTGGTAGACATAATACTTATTGACAGTGTGAGTAAGAAAAACCTATGTCCCTTACGGGTTGGCATGGGGATGAAAAGGTTTGGTAATACATGGCATCTAGGCTGCTCTGTACAAGAGGTATGTTTTGCACACAGTAACACAATATCTTCTAGAATTTGCTAATGTGGATTTGCACAGCTGAGCAGACAGATGGGAGAGGAGGAGATGGAATTATAGAGTTTGAAGCAAATGGACAGTGAAAGAGGTGGAAGGTGAAATGGACAGAGAACAGGTGGAGTTGACAAACAGAAAGGTGGAGGCAGTGATAGGCAGAGAGCTGGGAGGGGGAGAGGGACAAAGTTAGGGAACAGCATGATATAAATAGACAGAGAGAAGTGAGAAAGAGAAACATGGTTTGGAGCAGGAGAGAGAGAGGGTGAAGGAGGAGATGAAGAGAGGGAGGAAGAAGGGACGGACTAGACAAGGTAAATAAGAGAGAGAGAGAGAGAGAGAGAAGGAGATG
Organism: Schistocerca nitens; assembly: GCF_023898315.1. NCBI lineage: Eukaryota > Metazoa > Arthropoda > Insecta > Orthoptera > Acrididae > Schistocerca > Schistocerca nitens. The sequence continues at coordinate 182,341,801 of NC_064620.1, read as the reverse complement.
GATACAGAATAATAGAGACAGAGAGGCATGTCGAGGTGTACAGAGGGCGAAGCTAGGAGGAGGTGGATAGATGGACAGAGGGAGGGAGAGAGAGAGAGAGAAAGTGGATATGGGTAGAGCCATGGGAGGAGAAGATAGACAGAGAGAGATCTGGAGCTGGATGGACTGGACAGAAAGGGAGAAGGAGGAGATAGATGTAGTAAGGGGACGGGGAGAAAGAGGTGGTGAGAAAGAGTGGAGAAGATGAGATGGATGGAGACAGAGATGGGAGGAAGCGGGCAGCCTAGAGACGAGGAGATGGACTTGGAGGGGGGGAAATAGACACAGATAGGGAGGAGGAATGTATGGACCGAAAGAAGGGAAAGGAAGAGATGGACAGAGTGTGGATAGAGGAGATTATGGACGGAGTGAGAGTGGAAGAAGATCGGAATAAATAAATATTGGGTGATCAAAAAGTCAGTATAAATTTGAAAACTGATTAAATCACGGAATAATGTAGATAGAGAGGTACAAATTGACACACATGCTTGGAATGGCATGGGGTTTTATTAGAACCAATAAAATACAAAAGGAATAAATAAAAAGTCTAGAGCAATAATATGAAAACGGTGAAACCTTTGATACAGGAAACACACACACATTGCGACAAAAGGCAACCTAAAGGTACATCACAGTGTGGAGAGAGTCCAGTCAGCAGCTGAATAAGACGGCTGCGTCGATCGTCGAAACCTTGTGAACAAATACGGAACCAACAACTCGACTCAACGTTCCCTCTTGTCGACGTATATAGCATTAGTGTTGTTGGTGGCACGTATTACTTCAACGTCTGTTGCTATGTCCGAAGGTCGAGAGCAGGATCCCGGCTGGGAACGGTAAATAGGCTTCTCATCAGGGGCTGCAGGCCTGCCACAAGGAGAGTCAGTGACGTTACGAGCCATTCTGCTACATCGTTGACCGTACAACAGGAAGGCGGGCCCCACCGGAACGAGATGTGGCGCAATGGAGCGGAGAAATGGGAGAGATAGCGGCGGAGGTAAGGAAGAGCGCCGGCCCGAGTGGGGGCTTGACGGAGTGCAGAGGCGGCGTGCGCCGTGTGTGCGGCGGTAATAACGCGGCCAGCAGCGCCGATATAATGAGGTCCCCGGCGGGCGGCGCGGCCCGGCCGCTGCTGCTCAGGCAGCCGCCTGGCTCTGAGGGATATGAGATACCAGCCGTCGGCGTGGAGGACCCCCCACTTAGGCAGAGCTCCTTCACAGGAGCTCCACGCTGCCCAGTCACAGGAGTGAGTACCAAAGCTGCAAACCAGCTATTCCAGCTACAGCGTTAGCATTCCAGATGGTCCTCGGAATAATGTACACTACTGGCCATTGAAATTGCTACATCACGAAGATGACGTGCTACAAACGCGAAATTTAATCCCCAGGAAGAAGGTGCTGTGAGATGTAAATGATTAACTTTTCAGAGCATTCACACAAGGTTGGCGCCGGTGGCGACACTTACAACGTGCTGACATGAGGAAACTTTCCAACCGATTTCTCATACACAAAAAGCAGTTGACCGGCGTTGCCTGGTGAAACGTTGTTCCGATGCCTCGTGTAAGGAGGACGAATGCGTACCATCACGTCTCCGACTTCGATAAAGGTCGGATTGTAGCCTATCGCGATTGCGGTTTATCGTATCGCGACATTGATGCTCGCGTTGGTCGATATCCAATGACTGTTAGCAGAATATGGAATCGGTGGGTTCAGGAGGGTAATACGAAACGCCATGCTGGATCGCAACGGCCTCGTATCACTAGCAGTAGTGATGACAGGCATCTTATCCGGATGGCTGACAAGGATCGTGCAGCCACGTCTCGATTCCTGAGTCAACACATGGGGACGTTTGCAAGGCAACAACCATCTGCACGAACAGCTCGACGACGTTTGCAGCAGCATGGAATATCAGCTCGGAGACCATGGCTGCGGTTACCTTTGGCGCTGCATCATAGACAGGAGCGCCTGCGATGGTGCACTCTACGACGAACCTGGGTGCACGAATGGCAAAACGTCATTTTCTTCGGATGAATCCAGGTTCTGTTTACAGCATCTTGGTGGTCGCATCCGTGTTTGGCGATGTCGCGGTGAACGCACATTGAAAGCGTGTATTCGTCATCGCCATACTGGCGTATCACCGGGCGTGATGTTATGGGGTGCCATTGGTTTCACGTCTCGGTCACCTCTTGTTCGCATTGACGGCACTTTGAACAGTGTACATTACATTTCAGATGTGTTACGACCCGTGGCTCTACCCTTCATTAGATCGCTGCAGAACCCTACATTTCAGCAGGTTAATGCACGACCGCATGCTGCAGGTCCCGTACGAGCCTTTCTGGATACAGAAAATGTTCGACTGCTGGCCTGGCAAGCACATTCTCCAGATCTCTCACCAACTGAAAACGTCTGGTCAATGGTGGCCGAGCAACCAGCTTTCGCTATACGCCAGTCACTACCCTTAATGAACTGTAGTATCGTGCTGACGCTGCGTGGGCACCTGTACCCCTACACGCCATCCAAGCTCTGTTTGACGCAATGTCCAGGCGTATCAAGGCAGTTATTACCGCCAGAGGTGGTTGTTCTGGGTACTGATTTCTCAGGACCTATGCACCCAAATTCCGTGAAAATGTAATCAGATGTCAGTTCTAGTATAATACAGGGTGTTACAAAAAGGTACGGCCAAGCTTTCAGGAATTATTCCGCACACACAAAGAAAGAAAATATGTTATGTGGACATGTGTCCGGAAACGCTTACTTTCCATGTTAGAGCTCATTTTATTACTTCTCTTCAAATCACATTAATCATGGAATGGAAACACACAGAAACAGAACGTACCAGCCTAACTTCAAATACTTTGTTACAGGAAATGTTCAAAATGTCCTCCGTTAGCGAGGATACATGCATCCACCCTCCGCCGCATGGAATCCCTGATGCAGCCCTGGAGCATAGCGTATTGTTTCACAGGCTTCCACAACACGAGCACAAAGAGTCTCTACATTTGGTACCGGGGTTGCGTAGACAAGAGCTCTCAAATGCCCCCATAAAAGACAGTCAAGAGGGTTCTGGTCAGGAGAGTGTAGAGGCCATAGAATTGGTCCGCCTCTACCAATCCATCGGTCACCGAATCTGTTGTTGAGAAGCGTACGAACACTTCGACTGAAATTTGCAGGAGCTCCATCGTGCATGAACCATATGTTGTGTCGTACTTGTAAAGGCACATGTTCTAGCAGCGCAGGTAGAGCATCCCGTATGAAATCATGATAACGTGCTCCATTGAGCGTAGGTGCAAGAGCATGGGTCCAATCAAGACATCACCAACAATGCCTGTCCAAACGTTCACAGAAATTTCAGCGTTGATGACGTGAATGCACAATTGCGTGCGGATTCTCGTCAGCCCACGCATGTTGATTGTGAAAATTTACAATTTGATCACGTTGGAATGAAGCCTCATCCGTAAAGAGAACATTTGCACTGAATTGAGGATTGACACATTGTTGGATGAACCATTCGCAGAAGTGTACCCGTGGAGGCCAATCAACTGCTGATAGTGCCTGCACACGCTGTACAAGGTACGGAAACAACTGGTTCTCCCGTAGCACTCTCCATACAGTGACGTGGTCAACGTTACCTTGTACAGCAGCAACTTCTCTGACACTGACATTATCGTCAACTGCACGAAGAACTGCCTCGTCCATTGCAGGTGTCCTCGTCTTTCTAGGTCTTCCCAGTCGCCAGTCATAGGCTGGAATGTTCCGTGCTCCGTAAGACGCCGATCAATTGCTTCGAACGTCTTTCTGTCGGGAAACCTTCGTTCTGGAAATCTGTCTCGATACAAACGTATCGCGCCACGACTATTGCCCCGTGCTAAACCATACATCAAATGGGCATCTGCCAACTCCGCATTTGTAAACATTGCACTGACTGCAAAACCATGTTCGTGATTAACACTAACCTGTTGATGCTACGTACTGATGTGATTGATGCTAGTACTGTAGAGAAATGAGTCGCATGTCAACACAAGCACCGAAGTCAACATTACCTTCCTTCATTTGGGCCAACTGGCGGTGAATCGAGGAAGTACAGTACATACTGACGAAACTAAAATGAACTCTAACATGGAAATTAAGCGTTTCCGGACACATGTCCACATAGCATCTTTTCTTTATTTTTTGTGTGTAAGAAATGTTTTCTGAAGTTTGGCCGTACCTTTTTGTAACACCCTGTATATTTGTCCAATGAATACCCTTTATCATCTGCATTTCATCTTGGTGTAGGAATTTTAATGACCAGTAATGTATATTTTATTCACGATCACAGTTTCGGTCTGTTCTGTCTTTCTCAAGTGACAGCTCACTATGAAGTGCGTGAATACAATAGGTCTATAATTAAAGTCCGACTTTACGCTGTAGAGGAAACCACTGCATAAAATGGCGCCAAACGTGAACATAGTGTGTTGACATTGAGGGAAACCTCATGGAACAGAAAGTAAATAAATAAATAAATTTAAGATGTTTTACAAATAGATGGTGCTAGAAGCGTCTCAATGGAAATGGGCCGGCTGCAAAGGACAGAAAAACCACAATACGACGCCTATGGTATGACATGCACGTTACACCATCCATGCTGTGCATTGTGCGTGATTTCACAAGTTCGGCACTCAACAGCTGCGACAGAGTAAGTGGATAAGTTCATTCACAGTGGCAAGCCAGCAACACAACTGATTCAAGAAATCGGAAATTAATTGTTCTGTGGCTAAAACCCGCACAAAAAGTAATATGACGAAGGTTTATAACCGTGGTGAGACTGGTACATGGCTTGTTCAATACGCCGTCCAATATTTTGCGCCACAAGTTGAAATCGAGAAACAGCATGGTCCATAACCAATCGGAGTACTTCGGGGACTGAGCCGGCCGCTGTGGTCGATCCGTTCTAGGCACTTCAGTCCGGAGCCACGTGGCCGCTACGGTCGCAGTTTCTAATCTTGCCTCGGCTGTGGATGTGTGTGATGTCCTTAGGTTAGTTAGGTTTAAGTAGTTCTAAGTTCTAGGGGACTGATGACCTCAGATGTTGAGTCCCATAGTGCTTAGAGCCATTTGCCTTGGGGAATATGTTCGTAATGCGTTTCTCAAAGGGTGCTTTCAGATCGCTGGCCGGTGTGGCAGATCGGTTCTACGCACTTCAGTGCGGAACCGCACGACTGCTACGGTCGCAGATTCGTATCCTGCCTTGGGCATGGATGCGTGTGATGTCCTTAGGTTAGTTAGGTTTAATTAGTCCTAAGTTATAGGGGACTGATGACCTCAGATGTTGAGTCCCATAGCGTTTAGAACCATTTGTCAGATAACCCCACAGCACGAAGTCAGACGGATTAAGATCATATGATATGGACGGCCAAGCTGTAGGGAAATGAAGGCTGAAAATTCTACCATTTCCGGCATGCCTCTGCAGCAGCCCTTCCATTGGCTGTGCAGTTTGTGGAGGAGTACCACCTAGCTTAAAGATGATCCTGCCCACACATCAATGGTCTTGAAGTGATGAAATAACCTCGGTGCGCGGAAGTTTGCCATAGCGTTTACCCGTGACGCTACAGCTAAGACGACCCACAGGACTCAATCTCCTGAAAATGTATATCCTCTTTGATAAATGATGCCATCAACCCGAAGTAAACAATCGCCTTTCCCGAATTTAGTGGTACGGGTTGATGTGTAGGCGGATCTTTCGGTGGCCATATTCTGCAATTCTGCCTACTGACATGTCCTTGGAGATGGAAATTGACTTCATCTGTTCGCTTGAATGCCTATAGCCATTCATTGTTCATTATCTTCAAGTACGAAAGTTTATCTTGCCGTAAGGTCAGCAGGAAGTAACTCTTGACCATGGGTGATTCTGAATTGATAGCAATTTAGAATTTTTCGTAGGGTTTTATGCACCATGCTCTCCGACATGTCCTAAATTCCGGCAATTCTCCGCGCACTACACGTTTGCACACCATCGCTCCATCCCTCCCCTGCAACGCTGTAGTAACATCTTCGACGGACGTCGGATCAGACGCTTTCCTTCCTCTTCCACATTTCACTTCAAAAGAAAGATCCTTCCAGACAACGGATCGACGTCATTGTGTAATCGGAACTTCTGCGGGGCTACTGGCACCAAACTTGTAATAGAGCTCTACCAGCAGCGAGTGACTCTTCATGGAGGCGGTCCTGTTGAGCATCTCGGATGCAAACTGAGGAAAAGCTGAGAGCAGTGCTTCATTTGGTGAGCATATTCTAACGCTTATAGCACCACCTATTGGTCACAGTTTCCTTAAATTGTGTTGTTGTTGCATGACGTTTCCCCTCATGTCAGTACTTCGCTGTTCAGATTTGACGGCATATGAAACTAGAATAATAACTATGGGCATCCTGTGCGTAATCTTTCCATTTAATAGGACACTTTCCAGGTGTCAGTCATCCTTGTTTCAGACACACCTGTCGTTGTTTGAGAATCTTTTACTGGGATTTATTCAGATTTATATACTGTTAATTCATGATTAAAGTTACGCACGCTCTTTTTTAAGTGATCAGTCTTCCTACTGGTGTGATTCTGCCCTCCACGAACTCCTGTCCTGCACCACCTCTTCTTCTCAGTGTAGCACTTGCGACCTACGTCCTCAATTATTTGCTGGAAGTATTCAAATCTCTTCTTCCCCTTCAGTTTTAGCCCTCTATAGTTCCCTCTAGCACGATGCAAGTCATTGCCAGAGGTCTTAACGGATGTCGTACCATCCTGTCCTTGTTTGTGATTTCCACATACTCCTTCCTTCTCAGATTCTATGCACAACCTCCTTATTCCTTATCAGTCCACCTAATTTTCAACTACCGTCTCTAGCACCACATCTCGAATATTTCGATTATCTTCTGTTCCGGTTTCCCACGGTCCATGTTTCACTACCATTTATAAAATTCTCCGATGTTTCACTAACATACAGTGCTGTGAATCAAACGTACATTCTCGAAATTTCGTCCTCAATTTAAGGCCTATCATTGATACCAGTAGACTCGTCTTTGCCACGAATGCCCTTTTTACCGGTTCTAGTTTGCTATTCATATCCTCCTTGCACCGTCCGTCACTGGTTATTCTGCTGCCAAGTAGCAGAATTCCTTAACTTCATCTACTTTGTGTAGATTAATCCTGATGTTAAGTTTCTCGCTATTCTCATTTCTGATACTTCTTCTTACTTTCGTCTTTCTTCGATTTACTCTCAGTCCATATTCTTGACTTATAAGACTTTTCATTCCATTCAGCAGATTTGTAATTCTTCTTCACCTTCACTCAGGATAGCAGTATCACCAGCGAATCTTCATTGATCTCCTTTCACCTTGAACTCTAATTCCACTCCTGAACGTTTCTTTTATTTCCATCATTGCTTCTTCAATGAGCATATTGAACAGTAGGGGCGAAGGGCTGTATCCCTCTCTTACGGACTTTTTAATCCGAGTACTTCGATCATGGTCGTCCACTCTTACGAGGGCTATCCACAAAGTACATTACGTTTTGTAATTAAAAATAAATAAAGTAATGGAAATTTTTTTAATTATATACAGATGAAAGCCACACTTAAAAACACATTTTTTACACAGCTGCCATTTAAATTAAGGCATTATCGTAGCGATGGACCAGCTTGAAAATTCCTTCGTCGTAAAATTCGGCCGCCTGCGCCTTCAACTACGTGGTTACCTCTTCTTGAAGCTGTGCGACGTCATCAAAACGCTGCATAGACAACCACTTCCTCATTGCTGGGAATAAGTGGAAGTCGCTCGGTGCCAGGTCGGGACTGTACGGCGGATGAGAAAATAACTCCCACTTAAAAGATTCGAGAACTTCACGAGTGGCATTTGCCGTGTGGGCCCGGGCGTTGTCGTGAATCAGCAAGATCTTTGAGCCCAACTTTCCCCTGCGCTTGTTTTGTATTGCTCTTCTGAAGTTGTGCAAAGTTTGGCAATACCTTTGTGAGTTTATTGTAGTGTCTCTTTCCAGGAAATCCAAAAAAATCACACCATTTCTGTCCCAAAAGAAGAGGTAACCACGTGGTTGAAGGCGCAGGCGGCCGAATTTTACGACGAAGGAATTTCCAAGCTCGTCCATCGCTACGATAAGTGCCTTAATTTAAATGGCAACTATGTAGTATTTAAGTGTGGTTTTCATCTGTATATAATAAAAATTTTTCCAATACTTTGTATATTTTTAATTCCAAAACGTAATGTACTTTGTGGATAGCCCTGTTGGGTCTTGTAGATATTGTTCATTATCAGTCTCTCCTTTTTTTTTGTCATCAGTCTACTGACTGGTTTGATGCGGCCCGCCACGAATTCCTCTCCTGTGCCAACCTCTTCACCTCAAAGTATCACTTGCAACCGACGTCCTCAATTATTTGCTTGACGTATTCTAATCTCTGTCTTCCTCTACAGTTTTTGCCCTCTACAGCTCCCTCTAGTACCATGGAAGTCATTCCCTCATGTCTTAGCAGATGTCCTATCATCCTGTCCCTTCTCCGTATCAGTGTTTTCCACATATTCTTTTCCTCTCCGATACTGCGTGGAACCTCCTCATTCCTTACATTATCAGTCCACCTAATTTTCAACATTCGTCTATAGCACCACATCGCAAATGCTTCGATTCTCTTCTGTTCCGGTTTTCCCACAGACCATGTTTCACTACCATACAATGCTGTACTCCAGACGTACATCATCAGAAATTTCTTCCTCAAATGAAGGCCGGTATTTCATATTAGTAGACTTCTCTTGGCCAGAAATGCCTTTTTTGCCATAGCGAGTCTGCTTTTGATGTCCTCCTTGCTCCGTCCGTCATTGGTTATTTTACTGCTTAGGTAGCAGAATTCCTTAACTTCATTGACTTCGTGACCATCAGTCCTGATGTTAAGTTTCTCGCTGTTCTCATTTCTACTACTTCTCATTACCTTCGTCTTTCTCCGATTTACTCTCAAACCATACTGTGTACTCATTAGACTGTTCATTCCGTTCAGCAGATCATTTACTTCTTCTTCACTTTCACTCAGGATAGCAATGTCATCAGCGAATCGTATCATTGATATCCTTTCACCTTGTATTTTAATTCCACTCCTGAACCTTTCTTTTATTTCCGTCATTGCTTTCTCGATGTGCAGATTGAAGAGTAGGGGCGAAAGGCTACAGCCTTGTCTTACACCCTTCTTAATACGAGCACTTCGTTCTTGATCGTCCACTCTTATTATTCCCTCTTGGTTGTTGTACGTATTGTATATGACCCGTCTCTCCCTATAGCTTACCCCTACTTTTTTCAGAATCTCGAACAGCTTGCACCATTTTAGATTGTCGAACGCTTTTTCCAGGTCGACAAATCCTATGAAAGTGTCTTGATTTTTCTTTAGCCTTGCTTCCATTATTAGCCGTAACGTCAGAACTGCCTCTCTCGTCAGTTTACTTTTCCTAAAGCCAAACTGATCGCCACCTAGCGCATTCTCAATTTTCTTTTCCATTCGTCTGTATATTATTCTTGTAAGCAGCTTCGATGAATGAGCTGTTAAGCTGATTATGCGATAATTCTCGCACTTGTCAGCTCTTGCCGTCTTCGGAATTGTGTGGATGATGCTTTTCCGAAAGTCAGATGGTATGTCGCCAGACTCATACATTCTACACACCAACGTGAATAGTCGTTTTGTTGCCACTTCCCCCAACGATTTTAGAAATTCTGATGGAATGTTATCTATCCCTTCTGCCTTATTTCACCGTAAGTCCTCCAAAGCTCTTTTAAATTCCGATTCTAAAACTGGATCTCCTATCTCTTCTAAATCGACTCTTGTTTCTTCTTCTATCACATCAGAAAAATCTTCACCCTCATAGAGGCTTTCAATGTATTCTTTCCAGCTATCTGCTCTCTCCTCTGCATTTAACAATGGAATTCCCGTTGCACTCTTAATGTTACCACCGTTGCTTTTAATGTCACCAAATGTTGTTTTGAAGTTCCTGTATGCTGAGTCTGTCCTTCCGACAATCATATCTTTTCCGATGTCTTCACATTTTTCCTGTAGCCATTTTGTCTTAGATTCCCTGCACTTCCTATTTATTTAATTCCTCAGCGACTTGTATTGCTGTATTCCTGATTTTCCCGGAACATGTTTGCACTTCCTCCTTTCATCAATCAACTGAAGTATTTCTTCTGTTACCCATGGTTTCTTCGCTGCTACCTTCTTTGTATCTATGTTTTCCTTCCCAACTTCTGTGATGGCCCTTTTTAGAGATGTCCATTCCTCTTCAACTGTACTGCCTACTGCGCTATTCCTTATTGCTGTATCTATAGCGTTAGAGAACTTCAAACGTGTCTCGTCATTCCTTAGTCCTTCCGTATCCCACTTCTTTGCGTATTGATTCTTCCTGACTAATGTCTTGAACTTCAGCCTACTCTTCATCACTACTATATTGTGATCTGAGTCTATATCTGCTCCTGGGTACGCCTTACAATCCAGTATCTGATTTCGGAATCTCTGTCTGACCATGATGTAATCTAATTGAAATCTTCCCGTATCTCCCGGCCTTTTCCAAGTATACCTCCTCCTCTTGTGATTCTTGAACAGGGTATTCGCTATTACTAGCTGAAACTTGTTACAGAACTCAATTAGTCTTTCTCCTCTTTCATTCCTTGTCCCAAGCCCATATTCTCCTGTAACCTTTTCTTCTACTCCTTCCCCTACAACTGCATTCCAGTCGCCCATGACTATTAGATTTTCGTCCCCCTTTACATACGACATTACCCTTTCAATATCCTCATACACTTTCTCTATCTGTTCATCTTCAGCTTGCGACGTCGGCATGTATACCTGAACTATCGTTGTCGGTGTTGGTCTGCAGTCGATTCTGATTAGAACAACCCGGTCACTGAACTGTTCACAAAACACACCTCTGCCCTACCTTCCTATTCATAACGAATCCTACACCTGTTATACCATTTTCTGCTGCTGTTGATATTACCCGATATTCATCTGACCAGAAATCCTTGTCTTCCTTCCACTTCACTTCACTGACCCCTCCTATATCTAGATTGAGCCTTTGCATTTCCCTTTTCAGATTTTCTAGTTTCCCTACCATCTTCAAGCTTCTAACATTCCACGCCCCGACTCGTAGAACGTTATCCTTTCTTTGATTATTCAACCTTTTTCTCATGGTAACCTCCGCCTTGGCAGTCCCCTCCCGGAGATCCGAATGGGGGACTATTCCGGAATCTTTTGCCAATGGAGAGATCATCATGACACTTCTTCAATTACAGGCCACATGTCCTGTGGATACACGTTACATGTCTTTAATGCAGTGGCTTCCATTGCCTTCTGCATCCTCATGTCGTTGATCATTGCCGATTCTTCTGCCTTTAGGGGCAATTTCCCACCCCTAGGACAAGAGAGTGCCCTGAACCTCTATCCGCTCCTCCGCCCTCTTTTACAAGGCCGTTGGTAGAATGAGGCTGACTTCTTATGCCGGAAGTCTCAAAATTTCGAACATCTCTTACCATTTTACACTGTTGAACGCTTGATACAGATTGACAGATCCAACGAACGTGTCTTGATATTCCACCAAGTAGGCGCTGGTGAGCCACGATCAGCGACGACCTCAGGACAGCATATAACCAGATTAGATTAGATTAGATATATACTAGTTCCATGGATCATGAACAGCATATTTCGTTATGATGTGGAACGAGTCAAATTTTCCAATACATGACATAATTAAGTTAATGTAACAACACAATTAAGTTAATATATCAACTTTTTATTTTTTGTTTTTTAATTTTTTTTGTTTTTTTTCTTTTTTTCTTATTTTATATAAAAATTCCTCTAAGGAGAAGAAGGAATTGTCATTCAGAAATTATTTTAATTTCTTCTTAAATACTTGTTGGTTATCTTTCAGACTTTTGATACTATTTGGTAAGTGACCAAAGACTTTCGTGGCAGTACAATTCACCCCTTTCTTTGCCAAACATAGACTTAATCTTGAATAGTGAAGATCATCCTTTCTCCTAGTATTGTAGTTATGCACACTGCTATTACTTTTGAATTGGGTCTGGTTGAAAACAACAAATTTCATAAGAGAGTATATCTACTGAGAAGCTACTGTGAATATCCCTAGATCCTTAAATAACTGTCTGCAGGATGATCTTGGGTGGACTCCAGCTATTATTCTGATTACACGCTTTTGTGCAATAAATACATTATTCCTCAGTGATGAATTACCCAAAAATATGATGCCATATGTAAGCAATGAGTGAAAATATGGGTAGTAAGCTAATTTACCAAGATGTTTATCACCAAAATTTGCAATGACCCTTATTGCATAAGTAGCTTAACTGAAACGTTTCAGCAGATCATCAATGTGTTTCTCCCAATTTAATCTCTCATCAATGGACACACCTAAAAATTTTTAATATTCTACCTTAGCTATATGCTTCTGATTAAGGTGTATATTTATTAATGGCGTCATACCATTTACTGTATGGAACTGTATGTACTGTGTCTTATCAAAATTCAGTGAGAGTCCGTTTACAAGGAACCACTTAGTTATTTTCTGAAAGACATTATTGACAATTTCATTAGTTAATTCTTGTTTGTCAAATGTGATTACTATACTTGTACCATCAGCAAAGAGAACTAACTTCGCCTTTTCATGAATATAGAATGGCAAGTCATTAATTTATATTAAGAACAAGAAAGGACCCACGACCGACCCTTGTGGAACCCCATTCTTGATAGTTCCCCAGTTTGAGGAATGTGCTGATCTTTGCATATTGTGAGAACCATTACTTTAGTTAGTACCTTAAACATAGCTGCGCTACAGCAACGGTTCCACGTGATAAGATTAAAAGCAGCCGACCAGTTGCAAAGGATAAAGTACTCTTTACCTAGGTTTCGATAGATTTAAATCTATCTTCTTCAGATGACGGACTGAGGACAATGTACATCGTAATTTATATTAAAGGTATGAAACATGAGTCAAGAATAAAGTTTAACATATATTAGGAGAATCTTGTATTACAAATGTGAGAAGGATTCCTGGTACTTACAGTATTACATTAATATGGAGTGATATGTCCTTGTCGTTTTTACAAACATCTGCATAACTCCATTAGTCAAATAAAATATAGCCCTGAGAACAGGGTTTGTCAGACAAATAAAAATAAGAACATGGAAGTTGGAGAGCGCATAGGCGACTGAGTAAAATCGGCCAGCGTAGTAGCACTGCGGCCAGGGCAGGTGACGCTCAGGTCGCGAACTATGTGCCGATTGGCGTACTGAAGTAACATGTAAAATATCAATATTAAATGCGTCCTTAAATAAAATGACAATAAATAAATGGAAAGCATTTATCACTCCCGTTATGACATTGTGGGAGCTATAGGAACAATAACGTAGATACATACATCAAAAAGGCAGGTGGCGCTTACGCCGTGAGTAACATGCAGTGGCATATACAGCCAGAATATAAAAGTTATATTACCATAATAGTGAAGCACATAGAACGTCTATAAGTCAAAACTTTAAGAAAAATCAATAATGGCTCTTAAGACATAATTACGAAATCTGGTCCACAATCCAGTTAATACACATTTTAGAAAAAGAGAAAATTACATGAGGGCCGATGTGATGGCAGCCATACATCGTGAGAAAAACACGTTATATAACAGGTAGTGAGCTGCAAGATTTGAAAGTGCATTATAGCTTCCTGAGGAAATAGACTACAGAGGTTACTCGCATTAAGGTTATATATTAAACAGTACGGGTTTAAAGGCTTCGAAAAATTGTCTACATGCAAGGTTCAACTGAGCATTCAGTATATTGCCGTCTTTGAGCTCTAGATGTTTAAAAATAAATAACTCTTCCCACAGATCTAGTCTCCGTCCTTTGACTTGTCTGTGTAGGATAACCGTGTCTTCTAACTGTTTAGGCGTATGGCCGGCTATCTAGAGGTGTTCAGCAAAAGTAGAGTTGTGAATATTCGTTCCTTTTTTACCTAATAGATGTTCTTTGTATCGTGTTTTCACAGCTCTGCCTGTTTGCCCAATATAATATGAGGGGCAGTTATTACAGGTTAATTTGTAAATACCTGAATTAGAAAACCAATCGCTGGCAAACGCTACTGACTGTATCAGATTTCTTTTTATACTGTTATCTATAGAGAAGGAGACGTTACAGTTATATTTTTTATTTAGAAGACGTTTAATCCTATACGATATGTTACCCAAGAAAGGGATGGAAATAAATTTTTTAGTTTCTGTGGTATCTGTGGGGAGGTTATTTCTCAAAGTCGAACAATTTTGGGAAATTTTCTTATTGAGCAGGTAATCGATCATATTCTGGTCGTACCCATTATTAACCGCAATCGCTTTGATGACATTCAATTCCTTTTTTTGATCCGCAGGTGATAAAGGAGTGGTTAGCATTCGGTGAATGGCGGAATGAAAAAATGCCAGTTTATGAGCTTTTGGATGAGTTGAGTCAGCAGGAATGACATTATCTGAATATGTTTCCTTGCGGAAGATATTGAAATGGAAGGTATTATCTTGTATAGAAATTGTTAAATCGAGAAAATTAAGTTCACGTTTATCATTTTGAAGTTCTTTTGTGAAGGAAATTTTTTCATGTAAACCGTTGAAAGTATTAAAGAGATGCTCTAACTCATGATCAGTGCCATCAAAAGCAATGAAAATGTCGTCAACATAACGTGCATAATAGCGGATTTTGTGGCGTAATTCTGAACTTGAATTGAAGAACGTTGTTTCCAGGGCGTTGATGAAAACCTCTGCTAGAATACCGGCGAGGGGGCTACCCATTGCTAGACCATCTGGCTGTACATACATTTTCCCGTTAAATGTGAAATAATTGTATTTTAAAACGACCTTAAGCAAACCAATAAGTTCCGCAATTTGAGTTTCACTTAATTTTTTATGCTTAAGTAGATTCTCTTTTACAAGGTCTATGGTTTCATCAACCGGGACATTTGTGTAAAGGCTGACGATGTCAAAGGACACCAGTCTAGTATCAGGTGTACAACTTACAGACTGAATATTGTTAGTTAATTCCTTACTGTTTTTTACAGAAAAGTTATTTTCAAATGTGAAAGCATCTTTAATTTTAAAATGGAGGCGCCTAGCAAGTGTGTGATGTGGACTGCCCATACCATTCACTACAGGGCGGATCGGGTGATTTTGTTTGTGCAGTTTAAACTGACTTCTGAGCACGGGTGGTTTCGGGTTCATATTTATAAGCCCTTTCTTTTGAAACTTATTGAACAGGCTGACGGAATTAGTTAAAGTACGCCGGATTTCATTTTGCAGTTCAGCAGTAGGATCTACAGTAACCTCAGTGATGTCGTTTTCCTCAAAAAACTTTACAGTCTTCTCTATATATTCATCTTTATAAGCCACGACAGCGGTGTTCCCTTTGTCACTCTTAGTGACTAAGGCATCGTGCTCTCTAAGTTTATGATTAATGCTTTTTACTATACTATATTCGCCCGATTGCCCATTAGGGGATAATTTAATTTCTTTTTCTATTATGTTGTTACATTCGTAGGCACATTTGACTTGCTCCGTTTTCTCTAATTTCAGAGATTCTAAACCGATTTTTAGATCTACAATTAGATTACAAATAACTGGATATTTATCCAGTTTAGCAGGCAAGTTATATTTAAGGCCTTTACACAACAAGTCATTTTCAGCCTGCGTAAAAGTAATATTGGTTTTATTTAATACTCTATCGTAAAATAGGTGCTTGACACTATTGTCTGTTGTATTATCACTTTTAATTGTGGTCCTATTACTAAACTTCAAAAGCTTTCTTTCATGTCTAGCCTTGATTACTTCTTTACGATTAAAGAGCCATTCATTAATACTATTCCACAGGTGGTCAATTTGAAAATTACAAAGATCTTTAAAGGCTTTAGTTAAAAATAGGTGAATACAGTAGGCTTCACTATTGAGAACATCTTTTTTCTTGTACAAATTTACTGTGCTCTCCGAAATGACTAAATGCACTAGCTTCTTTTTAATAGAAGGAACTCTGTTACACTGTTTAAAGTTTATGTACGCCTTCACATAATCAGGGATAATGTCTTTCTCTAGGCACTGGTGATTAAAGTCAATAGCCATACCTGCTTTCACAATTTTTAATTTGATGTCCATATACCTGGATGCAGCTTTTGATACCTCGGCAGGCAAGAATTTCAGTATTTTAAACATAGCTGCGCTACAGCAACGGTTCCACGTGATAAGATTAAAAGCAGCCGACCAGTTGCAAAGGATAAAGTACTCTTTACCTAGGTTTCGATAGATTTAAATCTATCTTCTTCAGAAGGCGGCCTGAGGACAATGAACATCGTAATTTATATTAAAGGTATGAAACATGAGTCAAGAATAAAGTTTAACATATATTAGGAGAATCTTGTATTACAAAATGTGAGAAGGAGTCCTGGTACTTACAGTATTACATTAACATGGAGTGATATGTCCTTGTCGTTTTTACAAACATCTGCATAACTCCATTAGTCCAATAAAATATAGCCCTGAGAACAGGGTTTGTCAGACAAACAAAAATAAGAACATGGAAGTTGGAGAGCGCATAGGCGACTGAGTAAAATCGGCCAGCGTAGTAGCACTGCGGCAAGGGCACATGGCGCTCAGGTCGCGAACTATGTGCCGATTGGCGTACTGAAGTAACATGTAAAATATCAATATTAAATGCGTCCTTAAATAAAACGACAATAAATAAATGGAAAGCATTTATCACTCCCGTTATGACATTGTGGGAGCTATACGAACAATAACGTAGATACATACATAAAAAAGGCAGGTGGAGCTTACGCCGTGAGTAACATGCAGTGGCATATACAGCCAGAATATAAAAGTTATATTACCATAATAGTGAAGCACATAGAACGTATATAAGTCAAAACTTTAAGAAAAACGAATCGTTCTCACATTTGTAATACAAGATTCTCCTAATAGATGTTAAACTATATTCTTGACTCAGGTTTCAAACCTTTAATATAAATTGCGATGTTCATTGTCCTCAGGCCGTCTTCTGAAGAAGATAGATTTAAATCTATCGAAACCTAGGTAAAGAGTACTTTATCCTTTGCAACTGGTCGGCTGCTTTTAATCTTATCACGTGGAACCGTTGCTGTAGCGCAGCTATGTTTAAAATACTGAAATTCTTGCCTGCCGCGGTATCAAAAGCCGCATCCAGGTATATGGACATCAAATTAAAAATTGTGAAAGCAGGTATGGCTATTGACTTTAATCACCAGTGCCTAGAGAAAGACATTATCCCTGATTATGTGAAGGCGTACGTAAACTTTAAACAGTGTAACAGAGTTCCTTCTATTAAAAAGAAGCTAGTACATTTAGTCATTTCGGAGAGCACAGTAAATTTGTACAAGAAAAAAGATGTTCTCAATAGTGAAGCCTACTGTATTCACCTATTTTTAACTAAAGCCTTTAAAGATCTTTGTAATTTTCAAATTGACCACCTGTGGAATAGTATTAATGAATGGCTCTTTAATCGTAAAGAAGTAATCAAGGCTAGACATGAAAGAAAGCTTTTGAAGTTTAGTAATAGGACCACAATTAAAAGTGATAATACAACAGACAATAGTGTCAAGCACCTATTTTACGATAGAGTATTAAATAAAACCAATATTACTTTTACGCAGGCTGAAAATGACTTGTTGTGTAAAGGCCTTAAATATAACTTGCCTGCTAAACTGGATAAATATCCAGTTATTTGTAATCTAATTGTAGATCTAAAAATCGGTTTAGAATCTCTGAAATTAGAGAAAACGGAGCAAGTCAAATGTGCCTACGAATGTAACAACATAATAGAAAAAGAAATTAAATTATCCCCTAATGGGCAATCGGGCGAATATAGTATAGTAAAAAGCATTAATCATAAACTTAGAGAGCACGATGCCTTAGTCACTAAGAGTGACAAAGGGAACACCGCTGTCGTGGCTTATAAAGATGAATATATAGAGAAGTCTGTAAAGTTTTTTGAGGAAAACGACATCACTGAGGTTACTGTAGATCCTACTGCTGAACTGCGAAATGAAATCCGGCGTACTTTAACTAATTCCGTCAGCCTGTTCAATAAGTTTCAAAAGAAAGGGCTTATAAATATGAACCCGAAACCACCCGTGCTCAGAAGTCAGTTTAAACTGCATAAACAAAATCACCCGATCCGCCCTGTAGTGAATGGTATAGGCAGTCCACATCACACACTTGCTAGGCGCCTCCATTTTAAAATTAAAGATGCTTTCACATTTGAAAATAACTTTTCTGTAAAAAACAGTAAGGAATTAACTAACAATATTCAGTCTGTAAGTTGTACACCTGATACTAGACTGGTGTCCTTTGACATCGTCAGCCTTTACACAAATGTCCCGGTTGATGAAACCATAGACCTTGTAAAAGAGAATCTACTTAAGCATAAAAAATTAAGTGAAACTCAAATTGCGGAACTTATTGGTTTGCTTAAGGTCGTTTTAAAATACAATTATTTCACATTTAACGGGAAAATGTATGTACAGCCAGATGGTCTAGCAATGGGTAGCCCCCTCGCCGGTATTCTAGCAGAGGTTTTCATCAACGCCCTGGAAACAACGTTCTTCAATTCAAGTTCAGAATTACGCCACAAAATCCGCTATTATGCACGTTATGTTGACGACATTTTCATTGCTTTTGATGGCACTGATCATGAGTTAGAGCATCTCTTTAATACTTTCAACGGTTTACATGAAAAAATTTCCTTCACAAAAGAACTTCAAAATGATAAACGTGAACTTAATTTTCTCGATTTAACAATTTCTATACAAGATAATACCTTCCATTTCAATATCTTCCGCAAGGAAACATATTCAGATAATGTCATTCCTGCTGACTCAACTCATCCAAAAGCTCATAAACTGGCATTTTTTCATTCCGCCATTCACCGAATGCTAACCACTCCTTTATCACCTGCGGATCAAAAAAAGGAATTGAATGTCATCAAAGCGATTGCGGTTAATAATGGGTACGACCAGAATATGATCGATTACCTGCTCAATAAGAAAATTTCCCAAAATTGTTCGACTTTGAGAAATAACCTCCCCACAGATACCACAGAAACTAAAAAATTTATTTCCATCCCTTTCTTGGGTAACATATCGTATAGGATTAAACGTCTTCTAAATGAAAAATATAACTGTAACGTCTCCTTCTCTACAGATAACAGTTTAAAAAGAAATCTGATACAGTCAGTAGAGATTGCCAGCGATTGGTTTTCTAATTCAGGTATTTACAAATTAACCTGTAATAACTGCCCCTCATATTATATTGGGCAAACAGGCAGAGCTGTGAAAACACGATACAAAGAACATCTATTAGGTAAAAAAGGAACGAATATTCACAACTCTACTTTTGCTGAACACCTCTAGATAGCCGGCCATACGCCTAAACAGTTAGAAGACACGGTTATCCTACACAGGCAAGTCAAAGGACGGAGACTAGATCTGTGGGAAGAGTTATTTATTTTTAAACATCTAGAGCTCAAAGACGGCAATATACTGAATGCTCAGTTGAACCTTGCCTGTAGACAATTTTTCGAAGCCTTTAAACCCGTACTGTTTAATATACAACCTTAATGCGAGTAACCTCAGTAGTCTATTTCCTCAGGAAGCTATAATGCACTTTCAAATCTTGCAGCTCACTACCTGTTATATAACGTAGTTTTCTCACGATGTATGGCTGCCATCACATCGGCCCTCATGTAAATTTCTCTTTTTCTAAAATGTGTATTAACTGGATTGTGGACCAGATTTCGTAATTATGTCTTAAGAGCCATTATTGATTTTTCTTAAAGTTTTGACTTATAGACGTTCTATGTGCTTCACTATTATGGTAATATAACTTTTATATTCTGGCTGTATATGCCACTGCATGTTACTCACGGCGTAAGCGCCACCTGCCTTTTTGATGTATGTATCTACGTTATTGTTCCTATAGCTCCCACAATGTCATAACGGGAGTGATAAATGCTTTCCATTTATTTATTGTCATTTTATTTAAGGACGCATTTAATATTGATATTTTACATGTTACTTCAGTACGCCAATCGGCACATAGTTCGCGACCTGAGCGCCACCTGCCCTGGCCGCAGTGCTACTACGCTGGCCGATTTTACTCAGTCGCCTATGCGCTCTCCAACTTCCATGTTCTTATTTTTATTTGTCTGACAAACCCTGTTCTCAGGGCTATATTTTATTGGACTAATGGAGTTATGCAGATGTTTGTAAAAACGACAAGGACATATCACTCCATGTTAATGTAATACTGTAAGTACCAGGAATCCTTCTCACATTTTGTAATACAAGATTCTCCTAATATATGTTAAACTTTATTCTTGACTCATGTTTCCTCCGTCCCCCCCAACCCCTGAGACCTTGCACCCCATACTTGCCTCTCTCCTTCCCACATCCCTCCCTCCCTACCTGGCCCTCTTCCGCGCGCCCCCCGCTCACCTCCCCCATCTCTTCCCCTCCCTCCCTTCTCTTCCCCTCCCTCCCTTCTCCAGGTCTCCCTCATCTCCTAGCGCCTGGCAGATCCTCTGTGTTGCTCTTCATCAGTGTGCCACATCAGTGTAGTTTAGTGCTGTTTCTCGTGTGCGTCAAGAGGTGTGTTTTAATTGTGTCATGCCTTGAGGTTCGCCGCCAGTGTTACGTTATGTGCTATGCCGTCCGTCGCTACCTTTATGCTCCAGTCTTACTGTGCCTTGTGTTCTTTTAACCGTCGCAGTGTGTGGCTTTTTATGTGTGCTACTTTTAAACAGTTTTATCTCTCCATTTTACAGTCACCCCGTTTTTTGTCTATTGCCTTCCATGATGTTCCCCTTTTTTATATCTATGTTCACCTTATTCTCTCCTTTGCTGTTTTTAAATGTCTTCTATTGTTTTGTTCTATGTCTTTCGGCTGAAGAGCAGCGCCTATGCTGCTGCCAGCCCGCCCCGATGGGGAATTGAAATACAATGAAGGAAAAAAAAAAACCTTGACTCATGTTTCATACCTTTAATATAAATTACGATGTTCATTGTCCTCAGGCCGTCTTCTGAAGAAGATAGATTTAAATCTATCGAAACCTAGGTAAAGAGTACTTTATCCTTTGCAACTGGTCGGCTGCTTTTAATCTTATTAGTTAGTACCCTTAGCAAGCTAGCCTTCTGAGAGACATTACTGCGGGCTGGTATTCATTGAATGCACCCTCGTGGTCAGCACAGGGTACTGTTAGGAAGAATGAGGTATAACTATTGGTTTTTCGAAAGAGGGAGTGGAGAGGTAGTCTTGCCACTGCCGTCGAGCTGACCAAACCTGCTGTGTTAAGTAATGTTGGTCCTCTGATAATGGGAATTTAAAGACCAACTGCACGATACGGGCATCGATGAGGGCCGCTATGCAGTACTGCTGGTATTGCGAGAGCTGTAGTCGCCGATGTAAGCAGAGCCGTAAGCCATAGCTGGCCGTCAGACCTATCAGGGCTCGCGGCTGCTCTACAGGATGTCCCAGCTATCTTGTCCACCCAAAATATCTCTGGAACAATAACAGCTATTGGAAAACGACTTTCACCGGTATCAATGTAGGGCTGGGGCCCATGAATGTACACATTTGGAAACGTTCTAAAACGAAGGCATATGTGTTTTTTAACACAAACTTATGTTTTTTTAAATGGACCTCCTATATTTTTTCTTCAGCAATTCATAGCATGAGAAAGCACATACACAATGGCGTTGATTGCATCGCAATATTCCCATTACATCCCGCGATATTGAGACGCGAAATTGACGCTTGAAACACCCGACATGCGCTGCTAGCGCACGTCCTGAGGCTCAGGCGTGAACCCCATGCTGCCCGTAATCGCGATGTGATTGACATGCGTAATCACACTACCATACTTATCAAGAGGTCCGAAACGAATAATACGGTCTGCTGCCATCCTGCATTAGCGCTGTACATTCCAGCAGGTATTTATCCCATAGGCTAGGGGTGATGCGGTTCTGTAACATATCTGTGTACCGCGACGTTAGTCACAAAGTTAACTTCGCTTATCGTTAATCCGTTACTAAAAAGGTAATGCCGTTCAACGTTAAAACATTACTTTACTGTAGATCTAGCGCAAGTGACAGTTAATCATTCACTCGTAATAGTAAAATTCATGTTGATGGTTTTAGTGAAACGAGCAGGTGGACTCAAAGTTTTACCGTTGTTTATGCAAAAAGTTTTGATTTGGGAAGTTCAGGTAGGACATAGAAGATGAATGTAAACATGTTTAACCAATTAGTTTTATTATCACATAATTATCAATGTTATGTTTATCTAATGCGTTGAATGACAAATGTTGCAAACAAACGTTTGTTAACATCACTGGGTAAAATGACCCTTTGTAGAAACTTCCACTGTGATACCAGCACTACATACTAAACATAACGTTCACATCTCATGCTCAAAGTGATGCCCATTGGCTTGCATACATAGTGTCACTCTGCGGATGAAGGTTGCCCTACTTCGTGCTACTGTTTCCTCTTTGATGGCTGTACAAGCATCAATAATGCGTTGCTTCATGTCCTCTGGTGTTGTTGGTTCATGATGGTAAACAGAATCCTTCACTGTTCCCCAAAGAAAATAATCCAGCGGTGTATGGTCCGGAGATCGGGCAGGCCACCTAACTGGGCCACCTCGTCCAATCCACCTACCAGGGAACTTACGGTTCAGAAGTCGTCGTGCTCGTAAGGCGGTATGTGCAGGGCATCCGTCATGCTGATACCACATGACCATTCTCCGGTTCAGAGGTACGGTGTCCAAGAGAACAGGAAGATTGTGTCGTATAAATCTGGGGTATTCTCTGCCATTTTGGATGCCATTTATAAAGATAGGTCCGATAATGGTATCTCCATTAATCCCACACCAAACATTAACTTTCCACGGACGTTGATGCACTACCTGACAGAGCCATTCTGGATTGTCTGCGGACCAATAATGCATATTCCTCATATTGATAATTCCTTTGTTGGAGAATGATGCCTCGTCGGTAAAGAGAACATCTACAAAAAATTTGGATTAGTCAGAAGTTTTTGCTGTACCCACCGACAAAATGTTACCCTATTGCGGAAGTCATTTCCATGAAGATCCTGGCGTAAATGAACATGGTAAGGATGAAATTTACGATGTTTAAGAATACGCTGTGCACTTGATTTCGACACACCAACTTCACGTTCAATTTGACGTGTGCTGATTTGAGGATTCACAGCTATGGTAGCGAGCACAGCAACTTCAGCACATTCATCTGTGCGTGTTCTAGGACGCTGTCGAGGTCTTGGATTTAAGCGTCCCGTTTTACGTAGACGAGATGTGAGACGAGCAAACATCAGGCGCGAAGGCGATGGCTTGTCAGGGAATTGTCTTCTGTAGAAATGCTGCTGATCTATGGAGAATGTACTATCAACAAACGAGCAATCTCATAACGTATTTCCCGTCAACGTATTTGTCTTATCCGTTGATCGTTGAACATTAAGACGCTGATGGAGTGCTGTCCAGTTACACACCAGCATTGCAGCATCAACCGTCCTGATTGCTTTACTGATTCGTACATGAGTGATTGTACTGTTACTGTCTGATGTTGTGAGCACGCGATCCTTTCAGTGCCACAAGATGTGGTACGAGGAGAGTACACGTCTCCTAAAGCTTTTATGTTTCTTTTCATCGGTGGTGACCTCCCTTATACGGTTTCCGATAATTTCGCAGAAATGTTGTCACAGATTTGGATTTTGCAGGTGACACATTACGCCTTGCTGTGGTTTGTTGCCATTTTGATGCACTCTAATTGAAATCTGCAACAAAGAACAAGAGAAAGAAAACATCGAGAGCTGCTAGACGCCTTAAACAAGCCACGATTTTCCATCTGTAATAGTTCCCTAATTCTAAATTCTTGAAATCCTAGCAGGGGTTATGCAGACCCTACCGTATATATAAATATATAAACTGTTGATAACTATGAACTATTGATAACTACTTGTCAGTGGAAGTCTATTAACTGATTAAGAAATTAATGCGAGCTTTTCCATGAAATAAATGAAATTGTTGAAGGTAATTAGCACGCTGGTGTCCACTGTCAGAAATACGGCAAATATGAATCAATGAGAGAGGTTTTTATGTATAAATAGAAATGACGTGGTTTTATGGGAAACGAAGGAGAGACAGGGTTTGTGGTGGTATTCTTGTAGTTACTACGTATCAATAACAAACAGCACTGCGTAAAACAGTCAGTTTGTTTGTTTATATAATTTATTTAGTGTATTTTTGTAATTAATTTTCGTAAATTACTTTCGTAATTGGTGACTGCTAAATGTAATGGAAATATACGTATTTAATGTGAACAGAAATGAATTTAACTTAGCTCATTGCTTGGCCTTAAAATCTGCATTATCCGTTGAATTCGAAGACCCTGAACAAAATAACGTGGATTGTGATTCAGAGTTCTTCTCGGGTATTCAGACGAATGACCACGATGGTGCGATATTTAGGTAAGCTGCTTAGTTGCCGCCTTCAGGCAGTCGACTGATTGTCTCCCATTGGAAGCCAAGTACAGGCTCTGTTTAAAACACTTGTTACATATTCTTGCAGAACGTAGTGTTGGTTAAAATCAAAGTAAAAATTCTACAACTCTACATTAGTGAAGCAATATCTGTTGATATATGGGCATTTTACTTCTAACTAGCATCGTCTAGTATTAGGTGGTATAGAACTTCACAGGAAATTGCGTAGTAAATGATCACAACACGCACGTGTGGGTAGACGCAAACCCTCATTCAGTCATGGAGGTGAGTCATCAGGATCGCTTCATTCCAATGCAGAGATAGGAACGGTCATGTATTTTACCAAACAGGTTAACAGCCGCTATGTATCACCAATTTCTACTCGATGAATTACCACCGGTATTGCAGAACGCTACTCTTGCAGAGAGATAACGATTGATTTGTTCAAGGGGAACACCATCTCATTTTCTACCGACCATGCTGCAGTAGCTCACCAGAAAGTTTCTCGGCCGTGCTTTGATCGAAGCGGTCCGTTAGCATTGTCTCCCTGTTCACTGCACCTGAATCCTTAGGATATCCGTTCATGGGGACATTTAAAGGTATTCGTTTACACCCAACCCATCGAAAACGTGCATACCTTACAGACCAAGGCATGTGACGCAATACTATTGGAGCCAGGTATGTTCTAAAGAGTGTATGATTCACGATGAAGAGAAATGTGTCTTGAAGCTTAGTAACCACCAGCAGCACCGCCTTTAGTGTCTACCTCTACGTAACAGACAGTAAGGAATAAGAGAACACATTGGCTCATATTTCAACAGATATTTTTCCCAGACGTTTCACAGAAGGAAATTTTCTTCTAGTTTTGGGCAATACTATCTCCTAAAGAAAAATGTCACACTTTTTCTTAAACCCTCCCATTCTGCTGCCGGCAACGGGCCACCAGTACCCCCTGACGGCTCGACAATGGAGAAGTGGAAAGTGCGCAGTCGGACACGAACCGCGACCCTTAGCGCCTGCGCTGTCAGGATTCTGGAGGCTTGTGTACTTGGTGTGATCTAGCTGTTATAATGATGTGATGTGAGTGTTTGGGCACAAAATCTCATTCAGTAGTGAATTACTTTCTGTTTTTAAAGGTTCATCGTTAATCCGGATCTCTGCAGGTTCTCTTAAGACGTAATCCGAGAATGCATCGACCCGTTGCAACAACGTGTTACTGATGTATATCGCGGTATATCCTTTAGAGATGCGGTGCACTGTAACAGTCGGTTTAATCGCTTGCTCTTTTTCTGTGTGAAATTCACCGTACACGCATCTATCCTGTACTGACCGGATGGTCTGGTCATCGTTCATTTTCCCACACAGGTGTGGGATACGTTGACTCCTCATTTATGGATTTATAGATCGTTCTTGACAGTCCTCAACAAGGCTTTCGTCATGGGTAGTGGGCGAAATAATCAGCTGGTGTTGTGTTTCTGAAGAATTAATTTCGTTATCGGTTATGGTATCCCAACGTAAGGGATCACCCAATATGTTCCTGTTGTTGGTATACAGGCTGTGTGTTGTGCTTCTTCGGTTTAATAGCTCTCTCGGTCTGGTGGTTGCTTTAAGTGATCATAAGGATAACGAACCGTAGGTGCTGCAAGTCCATTGCTATATTCCCATTCTTGCCTCAACGCACTTGGTATTCCCCCTAGTGATTAAGAGGACTGAATGGTTTGAGGAGGAAGGTGTCCTAAGGTAGTTAGTGCAGTTGTGCAAAGTCCTGTGTCCGGGTGGAATAGTGGTTAGTGCATCTCTCTCGTAAATACGAGACCCGGGTTCAAATAGCAGCTGTCTTACATATTTTCATTCGCCACTACAGTCTGCAAACGTGCATCGTACATGTTTGACACTTCAAAAGGTCTCGGGAACCATATGGTTCATTTTAGAAACATAATGTTTAGGAAAGGAGGGGGGGCGTCCTGTTATGTCTCGTTGGTGTTTATGTGACAAAGAAAAATGTCGAAGGGCCCTAAATTAGTGCCACAACAGTATGACAGACAATCTGTAGCTAGCCATAGAAGTACTACGACATTGAATAAAAAGAGAGTCAAAATTATCTGCTGATTGTATTAAATGAGCCTCAGGCGGAAATTCTTTTTGTATACTGCAACGCAGCGTACTGAGCAGTGCTGCACATTTGACGTCGTCAAGATGAAATTTAATACAGCAAACCTTATTACTGTCACTCGGCATCGCCACATTAGATCATGACTCCGGCACCTCCAGGCAATCAACAAACTGATTAGAATTGCATCAGTACATTAAGAAATAATCTTATGACACTGACTCAATATAAGTGAATTATAATGTGTGTGGTTGAATGGAACATAATTGACCCAAGTCACCTACCCACGCTAGGGTCCTGTTCCAATTCCGAATGATTCCGTGTGTCTCCAAAAGTGAAGCCAATGACTGGAAATTTTTATTAAATTCACTATTAAAGCGTTTACAAACTTGGGTTAAATCATCAATTAGATACTGTAGTACTTAAATTGCTTCACGTGACCTAAAAGTCAAATAACAGCAGAAAATAGTTTGTTTAAATCGCCTAATACAGAGCGTATTCTGTATGCTATACGATTATAAGGATGAGAAGTGCTTCTTACGGTGTTTTTGGAAGACACAAAAATTTTTGGGTTCCCACATTCCAATGAATGTGTTGGCTTGTATTCATTAAATTTAATTAAGGTTTATCGTGTTTATTGTCAGCTAATAAGCATTAGAGTGTTCCAAATTTTAAAACTTTATTTTTAACGGCTGGTATGTTTTTAGAGGTAGTAAGTGAAGGTTGTGCTAGCATGTTCTTGTTTAATTCCAAAGTTAAAAGCTTATATTTTATTTCCCGGTTTTGAAAGTTGCTAATAACTACAACAAATTGTCGTATTTGAACGAGGTACCTGTTTTAGTAATCTGGTGATATACTATGACCGTTTCGAAACTAATATGGGTTCCAATCCCTCTTAGCATTTTATCTCTTTTTAATAACACGCTTTGTTTGGAAACGATGTAAACAGTGCAATTGCTTTAAATATTTAGTCAGAAGATCATGGTTAATTAATTCTGCAAAATGGGTGACACTTAACAATATTGCATTATAAAACGGTAATAGACGACTCAGAACTTTGAACTGTACCATATCAAATACCAGCGTGGAAAAATATAGTAGGCCCAACTATCTAGACAATACAATAAATATACGCGAAGCGTCATACTGATAAAGAAAAACGAAGAAAGTCTCTGATATACATATTCCGAATTATGACTGTACATGTCCACTGGTTCGATCATAAAAACACCCGTAGAGTTCCGGCTACAAGATGTGATAAATAAAGTCAATGGTGTCCAAGTAAATAACACCTGGCACCCATGCTCCGGTGTGCTCTAAACATGACAGTCTTGGGAAGAATCACGCACTCCAGGACAACAGTAGGTCAATTACCACGACAGGCAGAAGTGGCTCCTCCATATCATCAGCGGCACGACCCCTGAGGTACTGATATGGGAACTGAGGACCATGGTACGTACCCAGATGCCGCGATCCCTTTGACTTCGCCAGCATTCCCGCAACCGGGTAGTGTTAGCCAGTGATCGAGAGCAGCAGGAATATGATATAAAGGCATCGGATAGTGCATTTTTCAGTCACCTACAGTGACAGGATGGCAACAGTATGAGCTTGTCAATATATACCACCATTTAAACGATAAGTCCCGCCAGACTGTGCCTAAGATGTATCGCTGCAGCATCCTCTCTTCCAGAAGTGACTGACCCCCAACTTACGCAGGAGGAGTTGTATGAAGTCTGGAAGGAAGGAGGTGTATTGGCGGAAGTAAAGCTGTGAGGACTGGTCTAGATTCTTGCTCCGAAAATAGGCGGTGAAACACTTGCCCTTGAGGACAAAGACCCAGGTTGTAGCCCCGTATCTGTACACAGTTTTAATGTATCAGGAAGTTTAAAGTGATTTAATACTTCACCCAGAAACTGTGCCACTATCTGAAGGCCGTTTGTGGGGTTTTCCAGTTTCCACATACCGAGTAGTATTCTCAGTTGAGGGGTGTTAGCAAATTACACTAATCGTCCCCACAGTGGGCTTATAGAAGATAACAGGCAAACAGCAGGAACGGCAGGTCGAGGCAGGAGAGAGGACAGCAAAATACCACTCAGGGTAAATGGCTGACCACTTCCTTGCTGCTCTTTGTCGTGTTAAATTTTTAAGTCCAATCTTTGAAACTGATCTTGGAAGCACCATATCAGCCGCCGGCCGCGGTGGCCGTGCGGTTCTAGGCGCTTCAGTCCGGAACCGCGGGACTGCTACAGTCGAACGTTCGAATCCTGCTTCGGGCATGGATGTGTGTGATGTCCTTAGGTTAGTTAGGTTGAACTAGTTCTAAGTTCTAGGGGACTTATGACCTAAGATGTTGAGTCCCATAGTGCTCAGAGCCAGCCACCATATCAGCCATCGGAACCGGAGGCGGAATTGTACTGTATCAAAAGTTCTGAACTTCGGCTCGAAGGAACGGCTCCGTTACATCCCTAGTCTAATGCGCCTCTCTGCTGTGGAGTTATGTTACGACCTTTCTATGACATTTATAATAATCAGTTGGTAGTTGTATGCCTATTGTTACAGTGGGGCTTAAATAATAGTACAGAAGGTGCACACATTTCTGTTTCCTACCTATCAGGTTTCTGAAGCTTTGTTTGCGTGGCCTACCTATTGTAGGGCCTAACAAATCGCTGGGACTTCCTGATTCCTTTCCATCCTCACGACGTTTATGAGTCGAGGAGAGCCTGCGATACTCGTATTCCATTAACAAATGAGTTTAGATAAATTCGAGACCCTATGCCTTGCATTTAAAGATTAACTTACTGTGAACGATACTGGACACATTCGATATTCACACGACGAGTTGGGATCCGATGTCTGATAACCAATGAAAGTCTAGGTGTTTTTCTAAAAGGCCTGGTGAAATCTAACTCATTGAGGAGGTGGTAGATATTGTCGACAATGTGGAATGTAGTAATATGTTTGAAAGAGCAGTAGGAGCTTCATTCTACACCGGCATGACGTGGTGCATCTGATAAAGGCATAGAGTAAGCACACAATAAATCTCTCACGTAGGCCATGCGATCTTGATGCGTACCTGTAAATTGTTTGATTTATTTATTTTTTATTTCGAATAAGCTTTTAGGAATGATCGAGAATTATAGGACCAGAAAAATGGCATGGAAGAACTAGGCCTCTTTAACTAACATAATTTATGCTCTTGACCACAAACATTTATTTCTCAAAGTAACAATAGGTGCCTTTAAGAAAAAACAGTTAGGAAAATTCCATGTTAATTCGGCATGTTAAATATACGCACTTTAAAAGCGTTCAAATTGGTGAAAACACCGTTACTGAATTACAATAATACCCTTTTAATGCCCTTAAACAAGATGCAAGGTGATAAGCCATTAACATTATCGGTTTTTAATAAAAATTAAATTTAAATAAACCAGCAAGGCAACTAAAACTGATCTGTAGATAAATTATGCAAGTGATCTCAAAACCGAGACATTAGCACACCCCCCAAAAGATAAACATCAACTAGTCAACAAGATGTAACAGTTCGCATGAATGACTTACTCAAAGGGCTTACATCAAATAATTTAAAATAAAACTTAGTCCTAACTTACAATACGTCTTACACAGAACAATAAGAGTAAAGGAAAAATTCCCTGTGAGAGGCCAACTAACCAGATAAAGGCCTCTTGATCGGCAGCACAATTTCATTCACAGTACAAGTCAGATAACATAAGATACTCAACTTGAGCACAGTCAGGACACGCGACTGCAAACAAATAGCAAACAAATAACCAGCAAGCCACACCCATCCAGCAAGAAGCTGCCAACGTGGAACACTCTTCCGGCAACTTCCGCTACAAATGAAAGTTTTGGTTTAACCACTACTACACTTATAGAACTTTTGCAATGATGTGGTACGCTCTAGGAAATAAGCCTCGCTAAAAATGTAGAAAACTACTCAAATGGAGCTGTAAATTCTTCCAGGAAGGAATAGAAATAACTTCCAAATATCTTACCATGGAACAGTTTTGTCACGGCTGGCTATCCCAAGTCTATCCGTAGTCTATCTCCCACCTCCTTTTCATCTACTTTCTCTCCCATTTCTATAACATTTCCTTCCAGTTCAACTCCCTTGTACAGAACCTCTACATACTCTCTCCACCTCTCACCTTTCCCTTCTTTGCTTGCTGCCCAAACAGTAAAACTCTTCTACTACTTTAAGTATCTCATATCCTAATTTCATTCCCTCACCGTCTGACCTCTTGATATTCATACAGCTGCTTTTCTTTTATCAAAAAACCTCGTTAATATTCCTGAACACGGAATCAATCTTTCCCCTAGTGATACATGATTCAAAATCTTTATATCTGCCCTCTGACCATTCATGCTAAGCCATTTAGCACTTTCTCTCAGTCCCCTTTTTGAATCGCTACGCGACAGATTGGTCACTCGACGGTATGCAGTAGAACACCTTTGCCTGAAGAGGGCGTGCTTTGCGCAGAGATCGGAGGCGTGAGGGGAGCGACTGTGAGACTGAGAAGGTGAAACAGTTCGCTCGGGATGAGGCGACCGAGTTGGAACCTGGTGGCGAGGCGAGCAGTGTGCCGACAATTCATGGCTGGTACACGTTGGGCAGTTAACAGCCACAGCCTCTGACCGTAGCAGCGATACCAGGAAGAGACACTCAGGCGGGTTCCTGGATAGCGAACTACTATTACGTCAGTTTCGGAGAACGCCGAACTGTTGGACACGTGGGGCGTGTGCAAAGGGAAGGAGCGTGTTGTGTGCTTCAGCTTCCGACCAGACCTGCAGACTGACGGTAGACCGCCGCTGTGTTCAACTTGCGTGTTGGCTCCACGCTGACCTTCCTGGATCGTTGTACGGATATGCCTGGATGCGAGTGAACGGAGTGTCGGCAGTAACCATAGACATAATTGCCATTACTTGTACCAGTACTGTGACTGTTTGGTTCGGTAGTTTCCTGGTTGTTCGTTCGAGAAGCAAATTAATAATTCATTTATGTTTTTCTTATGTGCATGGTGTCTAATTAGGCGTTTATAATTCTTGTCATCTGTTTCTGATCCTATATTGTATTTATAACTAGTCTGTCTTCAGTTGTCTGGTACGTAGCACGTGTAACAGGACAGAAGGATCACTACAAAATTTGTGTCCCAGCATGCGGCTTACGAAAGGAAGGTACTTCAGCTTTTATTTTCTTATTTATAGATTATATTAGGTTCTGTTGTGATCCTCAAGAAATTTAGTTCTTTTTTATTTAAATTCTCTCTGAAGAAAGGACTATCCTACAACCAACACGTTCAGTTATCTTGCAGGACACGAGGTTTCTATAAATGATAAGTATTCCCTGTCTTTCACAGCTTCAGTAAAAATTTAACTTCAGTTCTGTCGCGCATTATCACCTGAAGATAAGGAGTACGTCGTATAGTGTTTTATACGAGGCACGAAAGTATGAAGAACACCATTAAAACTTTTGAAAATCTTACGGCAGATGACGTTGACAATACGTGAGTCATTGAATTACTTCGATGGTTTCCAAACTGCAAAGTAAACGTACCGGTACTATCGCAGACCATTCACACCACTGAACCGAACAAAGTGGCTTAGTGATAAGACAGTGAAGTTGCAATTCGAAAGATGGCGATTCAGATTCCCGTCCCACGATTTTTGGTTTTTTGAAATCGTCCAAGACCATAGTCGGGATAATTTCTTTGAAATGCATCCGGCTGATTTCCTTCCTCACCTCTCCATTTTCGAGCTATCGCTGCGCCTCTAATGCTCTCGGCACGTCGTATCCTAACGCTGCTTCTCATTCACCTTTGCCGGCTGGTGTGGCCGAGCGGTTCTAGGCGCTTCAGTCTGGAACCGCGCGACCGATATGGTCGCAGGTTCGAATCCTACCTCGGGCATGGATGTGTGTGATGTCCTTAGGTTAATTAGGTTTAAGTACTTCTAAGTTCTATGAGACTGATGACATCAGATGTTAAGTCCCATAGTGCTCAAAGCCATTTGAACCATTTTCATTCATCTAATTGGTTGGCAGGCTCTAAACGAGAGGAGAATAATTGTGGTAAGTTGCAGAATAGAACGTCGAGCACTGCATTAAGCTAAGAAAAACCAAGTCCCCCAGCTAGTTTAAGAATATGTCTCCATTTCGCATGTCTATACGGTATGACTAAAAACCTGCACGCCAGAAGGTAGCCGAAGGTTTGCGCTGTGCACCCAGACTCACGTAACAAATCCGTTGTCCACACTATCGGACCGAATCGCGGCGCAAGCGCGCCATCTCGAATGATGCGAAGCGTGGATTATTGAAGAAAAGCTCGCCACACTCCACAAGGTCCCATACTGGACTTCTGAGATAAAGGGGTTACTGTTTGGATAGATTGCTGCTCTTATTAAAAAAACCTCGGTAACGCTTTACGTACTCTCCGGGAATACGCACTGGTGGCTGGGTTTTTACTCGAACGCTTATGATTTCATCAGCATTATTTGTTCCGGGATCGTTCTCGATCTCCAATAAAGGCTGTGTACTGTAGCATACAGGAACGATATTTTGGCAACTGTAAAAGAAAGAAAAGAAGAAAATATATCTGGAACATGAAGCAACAAACTCAAAGGGATGGATATTTTCATAGAATACTACAGGAAAAATTCCATGTCTTACCTAAACTGAAGTGAGTGAAACTGTTTAACAATTATTTATTAATTGATAAAAGCTAAAATTTCGATAGCCGCTTACGTATTCACAAAACGAAGAAGGAACATACATCATGCCACTGAATCATGGAACAAAGTTCGGATTATTTTGATTTCGATGTACCTCCTTTCAATTTATAAATATTTATTTTCATCAATATGATGGTGGTTGACGGGATGACACTGGTTGGTGGACAGAATCTACGAGGTAACGGTAAGTTACCAGGTTTGTACATTTACTTCAGTACAACCTAGTTTCTTCCTTTCTTTCAGTTAAGGAGGGACTATACCGTTTTTAAACTAGGGCCCAGCATGATCACTCATTCTAAATTTTGTCAGTTTTCTGGAACAGTCATGACGTAACGTCCACTCCAGCTAGTCACCGTCCACTACTATGGTCCTCGGGAAAGCCACCATTCTAATAGAAGCTTTGTTCATGCCTTTAGAGTAGTAAGATGCTCTAAAACAAGGCCTAGCGTTTACCGTTCCCTTGGCGTAAATTATTTTCGTAATCCTCCCGTTCGTCTCAACCACTTAACTTCATTGCAAGTGATACTCATTTCGTAACAGAGAAAAAGGATATGCTAGTTAGTTGTGTTGAGCACATTTAAATCTTTGGTGAATTATATTTCTTCACTCATAGACCCATAATTCGGCAATGCCCTGTGATATTGGTATGGTTCTATCTTTCCTATTCTCCCTTATTTACGTCAGTAATTTTGCTTAAATGTTGCAGGTGTTAATGATTCATGGCAAAACTCGAAAAGAGAACAACTTTTTCTAGGGTGCACTAAATTATGTTTCCATCCTCGAGTTCCACTTGTTAGAGGAAACAGTTGGCTGTATAGCTGTAGGACAACCTGAACAACTATAGTTCTTCCGGTACAAAACTTTTTATCGGATACACTAAGTTGTCCATACCATCCAAATAACCACAGTGGCCTATTTAAAAGAGAGCACGCTGCTAGTGCCGTGAAGGGTCTTAGTTTGCTACCATTACAATCCTTACTCCTCGGTGAATGGTTTCCAATAAATGCTGAAAGCATGATACACGATGTTTATTAAATATCCTAATATCGATCATAGTTGTATCGTGTGGACGATATTAGTGGAGTTCTAGAGTGTACGATTTATCTATGGCAGGACTTGGATGAAACTAATCTGCCTCATTGCAGCGGTCTTCCTTCTGGGGAAAGATCGTTGTTATATAAATACAGGTAAGCACAGAATTGCCATAGTGTGGGTGAAATATTATTGCCTAATGTGTATCCGTTATCAGTGTAGTACGGATTCCATCGTCCGAAAGTAACTGCCAGGACTCTATCTAGCATCTCCTGAATACCTATCACAAACCTCTTCCGCTTCGAAAAGGAAGTGACTTAGAGACTAACTCTGGAGGACAGCATTTAGAATACCCGTCCAGCCATACAGGTTAAGATTTTCTGTGGCATCCCTACGACCGATCAAGACGAATAAAGAGAAGTTCGTTTCCAAAAACATGGGCGATTCGGTTCCCTTTCTTTGTCATCTCCGAGATTGTGCTCCAATGATCACGACATCAACAGAACGATGCATAATGATTTCTTTTCCTTCGTTTCGTTCAATGCAACACACATACAAACACACACACACAAACACACACACACAATGTACTAATACTTATACTAGTGCCACATTTTGGACAATTGATCATTGTCGTTCTATTCTATCGGTCTCCTTTGGCCAACTCTTGTTTTTTTTTTTTTTATTTTTTTTTTTTTTTTTTATTTTCGAGATCGGCAGTATTATGTATCGAGGCCCGGCGACAGTGGAGAAGTTGGACCTCGCTATACTGCAACCGAAAACACAGCGTGGACCGAGCCCGTAAGTCCATAACAGCAATCGTATACAGAAGGGAAACCTTGATTAAAAACTACGTGATTCCTCGGGTTGGGGGATGAGGTGTTGGGCCTGTTCCCTATCCCTCGGAAAACTTAAACCTGCAAAAAATCAGAGAGTAAAGCTTCGGATCCAGATCGGAATTACAACGAATTGACCCAGCAAAAAAAAACCGTTGATGAGTTGTGGTACGTGGAATGTCCAGGGCACCGCCAATAAAAAAGCACAAGTGTTCAAAGATATCCATCGGAACTGTGCAGACGTAATAGCACTAACAGAAACATAAAAGAAAGTTAAAGCAAGAGAGGAAATAGATGATTATGTTCATGTGTTGGGCAAAGAGGGGGACATCCGTCGCGGTACATAAAAAGTTGAAACAAGGCCGTAAGGAATGGGACTGTGTGAACGAATGTCTGATGAGTGTGGATATGAAACTGAAAGGATACGACGCACCGATTCCATTGCAGCATATATCCAAAAATAATGTTACTGATGCTGAGAAGAATAATTTCTTTAACCACCTGACAAACCTCCTAGATGTCATTGGCGATAGGATGGAGCAGTATCTTTAACGAGACTTTAACGGAATATTTGGTAAGCAGGGTGCTAGCGATGTTGTGGGCACATTTGGGAAAGGTATTGTGAATGATAATGGATAGAGGTTGGAAGAAATGTTCGGACAGTGCAGTCTTAAGATATGAAACCGTTTTATTTTTTCAACTGTAAGAGATCCATAAATATGCGTGGACACAGCTCAGAGGAAAGTTAAAGTATGATTATGCTATCCGGAAATAAAGTAATCATACAAATTTGGACGATGCAGAGTCTACAGAGAAGCAGAATGTGGACCTTGCCAGTTCCTGCTTCGGTGTGCACTTTGGTTCCCATTTCAAATATTAGTTGGTGACAAAGTAATAGTACTGAGAATGGAGAGAAACCACACGAGCCACAATATAAGTTATGTTTGCTACAGGATCCTTCAATGCCTTTTCATACCAGCTAAGACAGGATGGGAATCTAAATCAGGCTAATGATACAGCAGTGAAAATAGCAAATAAGATAATTGTAAGAGCTTACAAAGACTTAATACTTGGTCGGGTCGATTTGGGGGGAAGAGACCAAACTGCGAGGTCATCGGTCTCATAATACTTGGTTGTCGGAAGTTTAGGAAAGGTTGTTGTTACCGATGACAGATATATAGTAAAGACTAGTCGATCATATAAATATTTAAGGAGAGTAATTCCGTATAAATTTGGAAGCAACGGGGAAATAAAGCACAGAACAGGAAAGGGAAACATAGCACTTAAGCAGTTACACTCCATTATTTGGAATAAAACTACATACAAAATTTGAAAAGGAGGACGTACTAAACTATAGTTAAAAGCATTACTCTCTGTGGTACTGAATTGTGGTAAGTATCCAGGGTCAACGAGAAAAAATTGAGGGCAATGAACGTAGAGCTTTAGAGATGAAATTATGAAGCATTAAGGTGACACAAAATAAGAAATGAAGTGCTACGAGAACAGATAGGAGCTACAAAGAATATAGATACAACTGAAAATAAACAGTAAACGTAGTATGGACATGTTACAAGGGAAACTCTTCATCACCTTCCTATGATTTAGTGATTAAATGATCCAGTAGATAGCCCATCAAAATAGTAGAAACAGTGAACAGCCGAAAACGTAAGATGTACAACATCGAGCAAAGTGTCAGAACCACGCCGTTGTTGTTGTGGGGTCGCTGTGTTGGACTGTCAAGTTGAAGATCCGTGTTCAAGTCTCTCTCGTTCCACTTTATACTTTCTACAAATTTCTGAACTGTCCGTCCGGTCATTGGCATGTCCCATCTCCTTCTGCAGTATTGGCAGTTATCATACCATACATTTATTAACTTGTAAGATCAAAACTTCACAAGATCAGTTTTGATAAGGAAGCACCAGCATCACAAATATGGGTCCGAATGAAGAATGTTGTTTCCTCGTCACATCCAACATCAGAACAATCGCAGAGTGCTAAACATCCCTGAATATAGCAGTCCACACTTCAGTTAATTGAAGAGAGAATCCATATGAAGAGAACTGGTATCCACACTGCCCAGAATCAAGACAGATACAAGAACATGTGCAGAGTAATATAACGGAATTGTAGAAAGGACAAAGCACATTTCATTAATGGTATCTGTAATGATATAGAACAGCATCATAATCGCAATCCGGTACGTGTTCTCTTCAAGAAAATCAGCAGCATCATCGGTGAATTTAGTCCTCGTACGTGGGTGGTAGATGACGAGAGGGGTAACCCTATCGGAGACAAGGAAGACGCTGTTCCGAGGTGGAAACAGGACTGTGAAAAGCTGTACTCTGGAATTAACAACAGTACAGACAATCAAGCGGTTGAGCAACTTACTTTGGAGCCTACAATTTTACACAGTGAAATAGAGAATGCGATTCAACATCTGTAGAATTATAAAGCCCCTAGTGTAGACGGTATATCTGTAGAAATGTTCAAAGAAATGGGACAGGAAGGTATTGATGTGGTGCATTCAATGTGTAAAAGACTACGGGAAACTGGGGAGTGGCCGGATGACTGCCCTCTCTTCTTCCCCTTACGCAAGAAGGGGTCTATCAGGAACTGCTCCAACTATCGAACTATTGCTTTCATATCTCACGTAAGTAAAATTTGGTGTACATCCTGAACCATCGTCTGAAGCCGCACATTCAGCCTCACATATCCACAGAATAAGCAGATTTGTTGAAGGGAAGGAACTCGTAAACAGATCCTCAACATAAGACAAATAACAGAAAAATCGCTAGAATCCTGTGTTCCTGTTTTCATCTGCTCCCTTGCCTATAGGAAAACTTTTGACTGTGTTGTCTGGGAAAAGTTGTGGCACGTGCTTGCAGAGTCCGGTGTCCAAACCCACCTGATAGCCTTGATCAGTAGTCTATACAATAATCACTTGGCAGTTGGAAATACAACTGCTGGCACTTCTGATTCAACCTCACTCATGATAATTGATCGAGAACAGATCCAGCTAACAGATCGATTAAAGGAACTTCATCTACACTGGGTCAACCATCTGCAGCCCAGGAAGTTGTGAAGATGAGATAAGAAGACGGATCACGCCAGGGCGAGTGGTTATGAAGAAGCTCACCAAGATGTGGAAGAGCAGATCAATAACAAATAGCACAAAGAACCGGCTAATTGAAACACTCGTGTTTTCTGTCTTCTTTTATGGTTGCGAAACATGGACACTCAAGGCCAGAGACAAACAGCGCATTGATGCGTTTGAGCTTCGGTGATGGCGTAGGACGCTACGCATAAAACGGACGGAAAGAACAAATGTGTCCATTACTGTACAATTCAATACTTCCAGACGCCTTTCTTTTCGAGTCATCGAAAAACTTCTCCAGTTCTTTGGCCCTGTTGTGAGAAGAAATGGAGAAAACCTAGAGAAAATAGTCTTGCAAGGAAAGATAGAGGATACGAGACCAAAAGGAAGGGCAGCGAGCAGATGGATAGATCATATCAAAAAAGTCTCTGGTCTACCTCTTCTGCAGGCACTATGAGAAGCTGGCAACCGTCCGGGATGGAGACGCTTGGATCATGGGGTCAGGACGCTCAGCAATGAGCACGACTTATGATGACATTGGTTATAGGACTTGAGCCACATGGTAAGAGTAAATTACCGTCATAATTAAATTTAACGAATAGTGAGAGCAGGCGAGATGCCTTATAGACATCTCACAGGAATAAAACTAACGATTAACCCGGTGTGAACTGTGTACCAACAAAGGAATTGAAGAGTCAAAGCTTCTAAAATGGACCGCAAGAGTCATAAATCATGGTAACTGTGGTAAACAAATGGGATCAACGTTCACCTAGAGGTCCCTAAGTTACACTCTCCCGTAGCAAACGGGTGTTGTACTAGGACACAGCCACAAATTTTAATACAGCGAGTAGACACGCCCATGACCGGACTGACAATTCACAATTTTCTTAAAAAAATGGAGCGCGATGGAGGTTTGAACTCAAACTTGAAGATATACTGCGTTCTCTGCTGTATTTACCTTTTTCACAATAAAATTTTATTTTTGTATAACTAATTTATAAATACACAGTGTTAATTAGTATTACGTAATTTCCGTAAGAACGAGTAAAGCCTCAAATTATAAGGAGTAGGTTACAGTGTAGGATAGAAATATGCACTCACATGGCTCCATACATAACAGCCTAATGTTATAGGTTCCGCAAACCTAACACGATATTAGCTGAGACACCTTACAATGCTTTGTGATTACAAAAAGACAGTTCCAGTCTCTTCTAGCACTTGTCAGAGAGGCAAACGGTTTTTGTTCGCTGCTGTTTCCTCAGTCGATTTGCCCCTTCTCGTCCACACCGCACTGTCGTTCCGCTCTCGCCTTGCGGAAGGGTTGAGCAGTGGCAGCTTGTCTACTGGTTACTGTTCGTGTTTTTTTTTATTAGAGTCAACACGCCGCATATTGCAGTAGTATAATTTTCTCCCACCCTGTAAAATGGGCCAAATAGAAACGTTTTAACGTGAAACAAACTGACATTGCGTTGACGTTGGGCGTCGTCTTTTACTGTTGTTAAGACTACCCTTCATATTTCCATGAACAGAAAGGGACGTAGTCACCAGATTTCGCCGTGGCCATAATGATCGACAACGTTGTAGATACTGATCTCCAGTACGCAATGATAAACCCTGATATCTTGACAACTGTAAGTAGCTCTGTTACTGAAATATCGTATGGAGAACTGCTTAGGTTCGTGGCAGAAAGGAATAAAAATATCTGAAACGTCAAGCACTTGTCGTGTCACCCTTTTAGACATTACCGTACACTAACATTGTTTGCTAATAAATTAAATATCTTCATTTACTACTGTGTTCCTGTTTTACGAACATTCTCATTTATAATCGTTTTTATTTTCTTTGGAGCTTGTGTTAATATTTGTATTTGAAGTATTTTTGTCTTTTATCGGTACGCAAAAATGCATATAATTCATAATTTTCTTTCATACTTAACAAATGATAACCCAATGAGACGCAATCGATTTCTGTCAAATTCCACAAAACTATTAGCTATTTTGTAAATACAGTTATTTCGGTTAGGTATTACTGTCGACTCAGTAACCCGAGTTCTACAGAGGTCGGTAAAAAACCGGCGCATTGTGGAATTTTTGAACTAGTCTGAAAAATATTAAAAGGCTGCACTAGCATCGCATATGGGGGCAAAATTTAGGGAGTTTAACTAATGAGGTCGGTACAAACCCGGCGCATTTTGGAATGTTGGAACTAGTCTGAAAAATACTGAAGGGTTACACTAGCATCGTATGTGGGGTCTAAATTTAGGGATTTAAACTAATTTTACTTTAAATTATGTTTTCATATCTTCACTATACTCCTGTGTTTTCTTTCGTTATTGTTTCAAGCTGAGACCGACCATAAGTTTCTAAATATACTACCATTTTCATTTTAAGTCAGATGCGCTTCAAACGGTTCAAATGACCCTGAGCACTATGGGACTTAACTGCGGAGGTCATCAGTCCCCTAGAACTTAGAACTACTTAAACCTAACTAACCTAAGGAGATCGCACACATCCATGCCCGAGGCAGGATTCGAACCTGCGACCGTAGCGATCGCTCGGTTCCAGACTGTAGCGCCTAGAACCTATCGGCCGCTCTGGCCGGCCAGATGCGTAGGGAACTGGTTATGTAAGTTGATAGCCTCAGTATAAGCTAAAAATAATCATCTGTTAACAGCATTCATTAAATCGGTTGTCGGGTTCTACTAATCAGGGACTGGTGTATTGAATAAATAAAATAACTCTTAAATAAAAAAACCATTTGTTTTTAACGACACACAAACAGCGATTTCTTGTCGGCAGCAGGCGTTGCCCGAAACATGTGACGAATAGATCCTTCTAAACGTATACACAATTAAAACTTAGATATCTGGCGAGTCATCAGAGAAAAGCCAATGGGGACAGTTTCGAAGGAAACCAGGACACAGGGTGCTTTAGAGAAGACGTGTCTCACTTTCTAATATGAAATAATAAACGTGGTGACCATGTAATTTTACTTTTCCTTTCTCGTCCCCCTTCACAGGATCACGAAATAGCGTGGATAACTGGTTTCACAGAAATAGGTAGTAAACTGCTCATGTTAATTTCCCCAGTTAAGTGTCTGTCATCCACAATTTCTATTTAGCTTCAAAAATCGCTCTATAATAGGCACTTTCTCACATCAGATTATGGTGGTGATTTATTATTCCGTTCCGCGATACTCTCGTCCATAAATAAAAACTAACGAAAATTTTTAGCATACTGTCGCTGAATCATTTGACAGAGCTGCTATCTTGCACACGCTGTAAGCGATGTAGATAGAGTAAAAGATCGTGTGGAATTTATAACTGTAGATTAAGGTTGATGGTTGAAATGGTTCATATGGCTCTAAGCACATGGGACTTAACATCTGAGGATGTAGATAGAGTAAAAGATCGTGTGGAATTTATAACTGTAGATTAAGGTTGATGGTTGAAATGGTTCATATGGCTCCAAGCATATGGGACTTAACATCTGAGGTCATCAGTCCCGTAGACTTAGAACTACTTAAACCTAATTAATCCACGGACATGACACATATTCATGCCCGAGGCAGGATTCGAACCTGCGACCGTAGCAGCAGCGTGATTCTGGACAGAAGCGCCCAGAACCGATCGGCCACCGCGGCCGGCCGATTACGGTTTATGCCTTCAGTAGCACTTACGGGCATTGTAATTACTAATCCAGAACTTTTAACATTTCCTTCTACTTACACCAATTAATACAGGAAGGTAAGAGTTCTTAATGTTATCCATAAAGCAATAATGCATAGTATATAGTAGAATCTTTGTTTAATATTCTACATGCTCTCAGATTATCTTAATCTTCAGGAGTAACTGTTCCAACATACGTACTGGAAGAAGGGAGAGTAGGGGCACTATGTCATGGAAGGCAACATAAGAATTTAGGTAGCTAGTTCAGTTTAGATGAATATCTTCGCATACCCTGCAGCTGTTTTCTTTTCGAAAGATACATCATATCATATCGGTGTATCGACCAACCATTCATCAGATTTTTAAGTGTATTCTCCCAAATTATTTCTCGTCACCTTACGAGCAAGTGCCATGTAGTAAGCGAGGAGTACCGATTTATGCAAATTACTAGCAAAAGTACCATCTGAAGTTTTTCCACTATATTCTTTATAACTTTCAGAATTCTCAGATGTCCGCCGGGGTCACGTCTGTAATTTCTGAAAGATATTTCGCTCTGTATAGGATGTTGAACCGAGCACAACAGCAGTAATCGGGAGGCGCCTGAAGATGGCAACAACTCGGTCTGTCGAAGTGTGGTAGAGAGATTACGACGTGACCCGGCCGGACACTTGGGAATTCTACATGCTGTAGCAATGTTAGTTGGAAGTTCAGTCTAAGTTCACTCTAAAGAACACTTATATCTCAAATTAATCGAAGGGCAGTACTTAATACACGGGCAGAGAAACTAAACAAATGGAAACGTTTTGGAAATAGGGTAGTACAACGTACGTCCGCTGAAACCTGGGGGTTATTAACACTTCGGACAATGACGCCAGTTTTGAGCCCATTTTTCACTCTCACGTCTAATCCCGGTTCCCTTTCTGAGCTTCCCAGATACTCCAAAGAGTGCAGCTGAAATATAATTTTCCTTTTTCTTCTGATGCGGATATAATTCATGTTTTCCCGCTGGCGGGAAATGCTCGTTTCCATAAAGCCGGCGCCGCCAGACCGGATTACTGCAGTTAATTTATGCGCATTCATATTATTTTGCCGCGGCGGAACACGCCGGACGAGCGGCATTTGTTTCAGTTTATGTTCTCATTTCCCGCCGGTGAAATAAAAAGCGGAGTG
Organism: Schistocerca nitens; assembly: GCF_023898315.1. NCBI lineage: Eukaryota > Metazoa > Arthropoda > Insecta > Orthoptera > Acrididae > Schistocerca > Schistocerca nitens. The sequence goes on along the minus strand of NC_064620.1, from coordinate 182,298,477 downwards.
ATAAATCTGGTCTGGTAGCGTATCGACAAGTACTTTCCCTTCCCTCCCAACCCGTGTTGCACCGTTGCCTCGACCAACTCTGGTTCACGGAAACACCAAGCAACGTCTTGGATGCTCGCGCGATTGAACACACGGGGGCATCCACCAGAACACTATTCAACGGTAACCACAAATGCAAAGCAGACAAGACTGAAGTAGTTATAATCATTAGCATTGCTTTTAAAGATGGAAAGAGTCTAAAGGCATTGCTGGCTGGCACTCGCCGTGGGTTATTTCAGCTGCGCAATAAGAAAGGGTTTCCTTTCTCCTACCACAGTGGTCACTTTCCGTGAAATGTACTAGAATTCCATCATGTAGATAACGTTGTGGAGAAGGGACACCAACGACCGCGTTTCATTGGCATAACGTTTAGAAGATGCAATAGGTCCATTGAAAAGACTGTCTACGCTCCGTTTGTCGGTCCTCTGCTAGAGTACTACTGTGTTGTATGGGTTATTTACCAGGTGGCAGCTCGTTCTGCGATATGGCAAAACAATGAGAGTGCCGTTATATTTTATTTCATGTTTTATGTTGTGCTAGAATATTATTTGGACGAGATTTTGGTTTGCACTGTTGGCTTTCAACTGATGTACTGTTAACTAAACTCGTCGTTTCCGTACTACGTTGAGTGACCATATCTTGGTAGACATTTGTTAAAGCTATTCAATTGCTAGTTCTTCGGTCTGTAAGGAATCACCGTGTGATCGCAGGTCCGTTCGCCACGTCTCATGCATCTCTCCAAATTCACATCAACGTCGATATCTGGAACTCTCTAGATACTTATGAGAGCGTAATTGCAGAAGAATAATTAATTACGAGTCTCACCTAATACTCAGTCTTCTGGTACTGTACAATATACCCACAGAGGTTTAGTAGTTTCAAGATAATCTTAACTAAAACAGTAGTCAGAACAACAATACTCAGAGTAATTATCATTTCAGTGAAGAACAAAAAGTATTCGTGGAGGTATGTACCATCTGTGCAACTAAATGAAGGCAGTTTGTTATTATTGCCAGATGCGTTTCGCTTCATTTATTTTGGATTATCATCAGTAGAGTTAAATACGTGTTCTTTTTTATAAATTCAATAAACATATTATGTGATAGATACAATATGCTGATATATTACATCTTGTCGAGTTTTTCTCTTGCTTTTTGGGATACAAGCAACTTTTGTAGCACAATTTTCGTATTGTGAATGTATAGTTCGGTGTCACGATTTGCCGGCTGAGCGGTTCTAGGCGCTATTGTCTGGAACCGCGCGACCGCTACGGTCGCAGGTTTGAATCCTGCTTCGGGCATGGATATGTGTGATGTCCTTAGGTTAGTTAGGTTTAAATCGATCTAAGATCTAGGGGACTAATAACCTCAGAAGATAAGTCCCATAGTGCTCAGAGATACTTGAAAAAATTTTAGTCACGATTTAAAGCGCTGTTAATACATGTGTGTGTGTTCCTGGATTTGTTGTTCTTGATACGCCAGTATGCCGACTGTTGTTTCAGACACACTTTCACATCACATGTCTCACTTTACCTTCCATATGGTGATCAACATACGTGTGTTTTCTGTGTGTAGTGTTGCAACTGTCGTTGTGTGTCGCCCTTTTGTTTCTGTTGTGTTTGATGTTTTTCATATCTCGTATGTGTGTGTGTGTGTGTGTGTGTGTGGTGTGTGTGTAGTTTGCCGTGTGCCAATGTATTATTATTCTTATGTTTTAAATAAATATAAGTCTGTGTCCCCCCAATGAACCATGGACCTTGCCGTTGGCGTGGAGGCTTGCGTGCCTCAACGACACAGATAGCCGTATCGTAGGTGCAACCACAACGGAGGGGTATCTGTTGAAAGGCCAGACAAACGTGTGGTTCCTGAAGAAGGGCAGGAGACTTTTCAATAGTTGCAGGGGCAACAGTCTGGATGGTTGACTGATCTGGCCCAGTAACACTAACCAAAACGGCCTTGCTGTTGTGGTTCTGCGAACGGCTGAAAGCAAGGGGGAACTACAGCCTTGATTTTTCCCGAGGCATGCAATTTACTGTGTGATTAAATGATGATGTCCTCTTGGGTAAAATATTCCGGAGGTAAAATAGTCCCCCATTCCGATTTCCGGGCGTTATCAGGAGAAAGAGAAAGAGAACTGGCGTTCTACGGATCGGAGCGTGGAATGTCACATTACTTAATCGGGCAGGTAGGCTAGAAAATTTAAAAAGGGAAATGGATAGGTTAAAGTTAGATATAGTGGGAATTGGTGAAGGTTGGTGGCAGGAGGAACAAGACTTTTGGTCAGGTAAATAGACGGTTATAAACACAAAATCAAATAGGGGTAATGCAGGAGTAGGTTTAAATAATGAATTAAAAAATAGGAGTGCAGGTATTCTACTACAAACAGCATACTGAACGCATTATTGTGGCCAAGATAGACACGAAGCCCACGCCTACTAAAGTAGTACAAGTTTATATGCCAACTAGCTCTGCAGATGACGAAGAAATTGATGAAATGTGACGGCCGGTGTGGCCGTGCGGTTCTGGGCGCTTCAGTCTGAAACCGCGTGACCGCTACGGTCACAGGTTCGAATCCTGCCTTGCGCATGGATGTGTGTGATATCCTTAGGTTAGTTAGGTTTAAGTAGTTCTAAGTTCTAGGGGACTCATGACCACAGATGTTAAGTCCCATAGTGCTCAGAGCCATTTGAACCATTTTATGAACTGTATGATGAGATATAAGAAATTATTCAGGTAGTGAAAGGAGACGAAAATATAATAGTCATGGGTGACTGAAATTCGACAGTAGGAAAAGGAAGAGAAGGAAACGTAGTAGGTGAATATGGATTGGGGCTAAGAAATGAAAGAGGAAGCCGCCTGGTGGAATTTTGCACAGAGCATAACTTAGTTCAAGAATCATGAAAGAAAGTTGTATACATGGAAGAGCACTGGAGATACTAGAAGTTTTCAGACAGATTATATAATGGTTAGACAGAGATATAGGAACCAGGTTTTAAATTGTAAGACATTTCCAGGGGCAGATGTGGACTCTGACCACAATCCATTGGTTATGAACTGTAGATTAAAACTGAAGAAACTGCAAAATCGTGGGAATTTAAGGAGATGGGACCTGGATAAACTGCAAGAACCAGAGGTTGTACATGGTTTCAGGGAGAGCATAAGGGAACAATTGACAGGAATAGGGGAAAGAATTACAGTAGAAGAAGAAAGGGTAGCTCTGAGGAATGAAGTAGGGAAGGCAGCAGAGGATCTAGTAGGTAAAAAGACGAGGGCTAGTAGAAATTCTTGAGTAACAGAAGAAATATTGAATTGATGAAAGGAGAAAATATAAATACGCAGTAAATGAAGTAGGCAAAAGGGACTACAAACGTCTCAAAAATGAGATCGACAGGAAGTGCAAAATGGCTAAGCAGAGATGGCTCGAGAACAAATGTAAGGCTGTAGAGGCTTATCTCACTATGGGTAAGATAGATAATGCCTACAGGAAAATTAAAGAGACCTTTGGAGAAAAGAGAGCCACTTGTATGAATATCAAGAGCTCAGATGGAAACCCAGTTCTAAGCAAAGAAGTGAGAGCAGAAAGGTGGAAGGAGTATATAGAGGGTCTATACAAGAGCGATGCACTTGAGGACAATATTATGGAAATGGACGAGGATGTAGATGAAGATGAAATGGGAGATATGATACTGCGTGAAGAGTTTGACAGAGCACTGAAAGTCCTAAGTCGAAACAAGGCCCCAGGAGTATACAACGTTCCATTAAAACTACTGACAGCCTTGGGAGAGCAAGTCCTGACGAATCTCTACCTTCTGGTGAGCAAGATGTATGAGACAGGCGAAATTCCCTCAGCCTCCAAAAACAATATAATAATTCCAATCCCAAAGAAAGCAGATGTTGACCGATGTGAAAATTACCGAACTATCAGTTTAATAAGTCACAGCTGCTAAATACTGACATAATTCTTTACAGACGAATGGAAAAACTGGTAGAAGCCGACCTCGGGGAAGATCAGTTTGGATTCCGTATAAATGTGGGAACATGTGAGGCAATACTGACCCTACGACTTACGTCAGAAGAAAGATTAAGGAAAGGCACACCTACGTTTCTATCATTTATAGACTTAGAGAAAGTGTTTGATAATGGTGACTGGAATACTCTCTTTCAGATTCTAAAGGTGGCAGGGGTAAAATACAGGGACCGAAGAGCCATTTACAATTTGTACAGAAACCAGATGGCTGTTATAAGAGTCGAGGGGCATGAAAGGGAAGCAGTGGTTGGGATGGGACTGAGACAGGGTTGTAGTCTCTCCCCGATGTTCTTCAATCTCTATATTGAGCAAGCAGTAAAGGAAACAAAAGAAAAATTCGGAGTAGGTATTAAAACGCATGGAGAAGAAATAAAAACTTCGAGGTTCACAGATGACATTGTAATTCTATCTGGGACAGCAAAGGACTAGGAAGGGCAATTTTACGGAATGGATAGTGCATTGAAAGGAGGATATAAGATGAACATCAACAAAAGCAAAACGAGGATAATGGAATGTAGTCGAATTAAGTCGGGTGATGCTGAGGGAATTAGATTAGGAAATGAGACACATAAAGTAGTAAAGGAGTTTTGCTATTTGGGGAGCAAAATAACTGATAATGGTCGAAGTAGAGAGTATATAATATGTAGGCTGACAATGGCATGGAAATCGTTTCTGAAGAAGAGAATTTTGTTAACATCGAGTATAGATTTAAGTGTCAGGAAGTCGTTTCTGAAAGTATTTGTATGGAGTCTAGCCATGTATTGAAGTGAAACATGGACGATAAATAGTCTGGACAAAAAGAGAATAGATGATTTCGAAATGTGGTGCTACAGAAGAATGCTGAAAATAAGACGGGGAGATCGCATAGCTAATGAAGAGGTATCGAATAGAATTGGGGAGAAGAGGAGTTTGTGGCACAACTTGACTAGAAGAAGGGATCAGTTGGTAGGACATGTTCTGAGGCATCAAGGGATTACCAATTTAGTATTGGACAGCATCGTGGAGGGTAAAAATCGTAGAGGGAGACCAAGAGATGAATACACTAAACAGATTCAGAAGGATGTAGGTACTGCAGTAGGTACTGGGAGATGAAGCAACTTGCACAAGATAGAGTAGCATGGTGAGCTGCATCAAACCAGTCTGAGGACTGAAGACTACTACAACAACAACAACAACAACAACAACAAATCTCTCTGTGTGTGTGTGTGTGTGTGTTTAGGGAGCTATTGTTTATATGGATTTGGTCACTGAGTACCCTCTGTTCCGTTGCAAATGGCTCCTTGTGTGTGAAACTTTTCTTGCAATGTCAGGAGCTTTTTGTCATTATTCACTCTGATAACTGTCATGTCACATTATATCTTGGATTGTTCATGTCCATGTTTTATCAGGTGTTACTCAAAGGTAGAAAGCTGTTTTCATATTTCCAACTTCTTATATGTTCTTAATCTCTATCTCCAAACTTTCTGGTCCTCATACTCAGGTGTACTGATTTAAATTCTTGGCACTCTAGATGATATATACCCGATCCTCAATATTTATCTGGTTTTTCTGTTGTTTGTAAATGTGATTGGAATGTGCTTCTTGTTTTTCAAGCTATTTGTTATCCCAGTTACTTAGAATATTAGCATATTTGCTGTCTTGTGTGCTGCTTTGTGTTTGTATGTAAGAGTGTACCAATATTTTCTGTTATTAATGTCAGGAGACTTATTGCTGTGTGTGCTGTAGGGTCTGAGGCGTTCTGTGCTCTCTGCTTATTTTGATTTCTTTTAGATGTTTTTTTAATTTTTTGATTGATTTTTTGTACCATATGTGGCCTGCAACCATTGTTTGTGGCTATGATTTGTATTGTTTGTAACTGTGTTTCACAATTTTCTTTTGTCAGTGGGGTGCTATTTAGTCTGTGGAACATGTGTCGCAAGGCTACTAATTTTTGATTTTACAGGTAGTTGGATGAAGCATTTAAGATAATGTCTGTGGCTGCTAGTTTTCTGAAGATGTCAAATGTGTGTTTTATTGTTATATTCAACAAATGTATTTACTTTTGAGTTTCCTTTTCCTTGGTTAACTGAATATTTTTATGTATGTTGTTCATATCTGCATGAAGTTTATCAATTTTCTCCATTGGTTCATCTACCACACATTACATCTTCCACATACCTGTGCCATTAAACAATTTGTTATCCTTCCTTTGTGATGAATATATCAATGACTGTTTATTCTATGTAGTTGATGAATATGTTTGCCAGTGTTTCTGAAATTGGGGATCCCATTGAATCCCATCTTTTTGGAAGTAAAATTCCTTTTCAAATTGAAAGTAATTTTGTGATGTGATCGCTTTGAGGAATTTGGATATTTCAGGAATACTGTCTGCAATTAGTTTGTTGTATGTCAGTTTTCTTCAAATAGTTTTATTGTGTCAGTAGTGGGTAACAAGTTGTACATGTTCTCTATATGATACGAGATGAGTTTTAAGTATACTGTTTTGCTTTTTTTGAAATGGTGATTATGTTATTTGTTTCTATCTTCACTAGTTTTCTTGTTAGCCCAATATTTATAGTTTTCTTTTATTTTTTCTCTTCCTATACCAGGATGTTTTCTGTATTTACGATCAAGTTTTCGATTTAGTGGTTATCTATTTTTGTACTGATGTTGAGTTTCAGCCATTTTTCTAATAGCTCTGCTTCTTTCCCCATTAAATTTTGATGTTTATTCATTTTGGGTGACATTTGGGATGATGGGGGTGTTGCACTTTGTCATGCTTTTGTTTTTGGCTATATTGGTTGGTAAGTGTTCTGATTTATCGTTTGTGTTTTTTGTGTGTGTAATAATGTTCTTACTGTGGTGTATTAAATTTTTTGTATTATGTTGCTCATCACTGTTGGGCTGTTAATAAACGCTGATAACTCGAGATGTACTACATATAACGTCCTATCGAGTATGAGTTTCTAAATACAAAGCGATTTGATTTCATTTACTAATCAAGTCCTATCAGCAAATGATTTCGTTCTTTGTTCTACCAAAGAGTTGTTTCTGACCTTTACAGTAATATAACTCGGAATTAAATTATTTATTTTACAGGTCTAGTAGAATTTAATACGTTTAATGGTCTTGTGCAGTCTGAGATGGGCATTCTTGGAAGTATTGTATAATTTGACAGGAAATGACTAACATGGGTGTATTATTGTCATTTTTATCTGTTTTCCGCCTTTCCTTTATTTGCGCTAAATTCGTGGAGGTATGTACCTTCTGTGCAACTAAATGAAGGCAGTTGGTTTCTTGCCAGACACGTTTCGCTTCATTTATTTGGGAAGATTCATCAGTGGCCTGAAATACATGTTGCTTTTTATACATACAACAAACATATTAGGTGATTGATATAATATGCTGATATATTACATTCTGTCGTGTTTTCTCTTCCTTTTGTGATTAAAAGCATCTTTAGTAGCAGAAGTTTCGTATTTTGAATGTATAGTTCGGCGTCATGTACGATTTAAAACGCTGTTAACACATGTGTATGTGTTCCTGGAGATATATTTGTTGTACTTCATTCTGCAGCTGTCCGATTTCTGGCGTTGTTTCATACACACTGGTCACATCACATGTTTCACTTTCACTTCCATTTGGTGATCAATGTATGTGTGTTTCTGGTGTGTGGTGTTGCCATCTATTGTTGTGTGTTTGTCTGTCTTTTGTTTCCGTTGTGTTTGAAGAAATTAATTTGTTGTGTGTGTGTGTGTGTGTGTGTGTGTGTGTGTTAGTGCATGCACGAGTGTGCGTGTCCATGAGTATACTGCTCTTTTTACAATAAACATCTGTGTGTAATTTGTTGTGTGCAAATGTATTATTATTCACATTTCTTCAGTAAATATTGATTTTATGAACTATAAACATCCTGAAAGAATAAGGGAAAAAAGAAAATAACGCTATAAATATCTGGCTAACACGAGAACTAGTGAAGAAAGAAAGAAATAACATAATCACCATGTAAAAGAAAGAGCAAAACACTAAATAACAACAGAATAAAACACCACTAAGAAATTAAAAGAAAAACTTCAAGTTGACATCATAGTCTCATGAGCTGATAAAGGGAACAACACAGTACTGATCAATAAAGAGCAATATACAGAAACATCTAAAGATCTTATCTTTTCGAACAATATAAAAAAACGAAATCTGATCCAACAGCACAATCCAAGACATACATAAAAACAACCTCAAAGAGATCAGACCCATACACACAGATAAACAAAAACATTACATCACACAGAAGGACACAAAAGCACCAACACTTATAAGCCAATCCAAGGTCCACAAACGGCACATTCCATTGAGGCCTGTTATTAATTTCATGAATGCACCATTATTCATTGTGGTAATACACATGAACAAAATCTTAATGCAGCATTATGAAATGAAAAATAGTAGAACATTGAAAAAACCCAAATGAACTCACAACACAAATACAAGACCTACACATCCCACAAACATCATCACTCATCTCTTTTGATGTAGAGAACATGTGCAACTCGTTACCCACTACTGACACAATAAAACTATTTGAAGAAAACTTACAATATACAAGAAATTAACTGCAGATAATATTCATTTTTATTTAATAAAATTTCAGCCAAATAGCCATATACAGTTACTTTGCTTAATATTTTACATTTACATTTTTGCATATTCATTTATCGATTTCACTCTTTTACTGCACAGTTCTATGTGATATCGTTCACAGGCTTCGTTACACAGTTCACATACACATGTTGCGGTTGGGTCATGATAAGTTTTGTTCTTGCAGATTAGATGATGAAAGCCGTGAATAGAAAGTCTAGTTACGACATGTCGCTGTTCGAAGTTTGGTGCTGTCCATGAGCGGTTCGTCATTGCTTCGGTGCCATAAATTTCCGGCCATATTTTTTCTCGTTTGTCCTCCATGATCTTCAGTTGCTTTCTGGAAGCCCTGGTGTGTGGCATCATATATCAAAGTCTGATGTCTTCAATTAGGAATGTCTCTCTCGTTAGCAGGTACACTAGTCTAGATCTTGTTGTCTTTGAGAGACCTAGTGCTCTTTTTAGATAGGTCGATTTTACCTTTTCTAGTGTTTCTAGATTTTTTTCTGTCAGGTGGTCCCATATAACCTCCATCCCATAGGCCAGGATTAGCAAGATGTTTGTGTTGAATAATTTCATGGCTGTTTCTAGACTGAGTATGCGGATGTTTTTGATGTCCTGTATTGTGCTATTATTGCTTGGGCAGCACGTTCTGTTGTATGTTTTGTGAAGCATTTGGCTGTTGGTTGCAATGTTACTCCTAGGTATTTAAAGTCTGATGAGATTTTTATTTTTTGTCCTCTGATACTGATTTCCGCATTCTTGGGTGTTTTGCCTCCTTTTCTGAAAATTACCACTTCTGTCTTTGTTATGTTTATGTGTAGTTTGTGTTCACTGCACCATCTGTCTATTTTCTCAATGATTCTCTGCAGCTTCTGTATATCTGTTGAACCTACGGCTATGTCGTCAGTGCGCAGTGGTTAGACACTGGACTCGCATTCGGAAGGACGACGGTTCAATCCCACGTCCGGCCATCCTGATTTAGGTTTTCCGTGATTTCCCTAAGACACTCCAGGCAAATGCCGGAATGGTTCCTCTGAAAGGGCATGGCCGACTTCCTTCTCCATCCTTCCCTATTCCGATGAGACCGATGACCACGCTGTCTGGTCTCCTTCCCCAAACCAACCAACCAACCTATGTCGTCAGCGTATGCATATACATACACATCTTCTTCATTTTCTCCAATTCGGAGTACTTCTTCAGTGGCAAGAATGTACAGCAAAGGGCTCATTGGGTCACCCTGTAAGACTCCGTTCGATTGCAGAATGGGGTTCGAAAAAGAGAGGTTGTCTGATATTGTAATTAAGTTGTATTCGAGGATTGACTTGATTATTCTTGCCCATACGCCATCTTCTCCCATTGTGTTTTCCAGTTTTCGGACTATGAGCTCTCTTTCCAATAGGTCAAAGGCTTTGGTAAGGTCTATGAACACTGTGTAGAACATTTGTTTCTTTTGTAGTGCATCATCGATGTTGTTTAGAAGAAGCCTGACTGCCGTAAGTGTTGATCTTCCAGATCTGAAACCCATTTGTCGTTCTGGGAGATGACTGTCAACAGAGGCTTGGATTTTTTGTGTTATTATTTTTGAAAACATCTTGAATTGAGTATTTTCCAGGGCTATGCCTCTGTACTTGTTTGGGTCCATTGGGTCTCCTCTACCTTTGTAGAGAACTTTTATTGTCGAGTGTCTTTACTGTGTCGGAATTCTTCCAAGTTCCAGGCATTTGTTAAACAGTTTGGTCCATATGTGTTAGAGGGCCTCTTTTGCATCTTTTATATGTTCATTATATATATTATCAGGTCCTGCTGCTTTCTTATTCTTCAGTGCTTTTATTACTTCTTTCACATCATCTTCATTTAGGGGATCCCATGTTTGTCTTTTTCCTTAGTTTGATGTTGTATCTCTTTCTTTGGGGGTGTTTTGAGTCCTCGTTTGTTCAGTATCTTACTGAAGTGGTCTTCCCATTCCTTCAGGTCTATATTTGGTGTATGAGCCATTTTTCTTGGTCTTGCTGCTATGTATGGGTCTTTCTCTGCTTCATCCGCTTCTCTTTTTGCCTCACTTTCTATGTATTCCTTTTTCTTCTCTTCTATTAATTTTTTGTAGATTCTCCTCTCTTCTGCGTACAGTTTGTATGTTTCCTCGTCATGCTGGTTTCTTAGTCTGTGGAGGATTCTTAGAACAGTGTTCTTTTGCTGTAGCATTCAGCATCGAACCATCTTTTGGCCATTCTTGTTTTGGGGGTTGTTTGTATCACTGAATTTTTTAGGACGTCTTCTATTTGGTCTGTTGCTTTTTCGAGGTCTCCTTCCTCTATGAAAGTTTCTATTTCTGTTAATTGTTCTTGCCCGTTTGTTAATTTTTCTATATCAAATGGTTCAAATGGCTCTGAGCACTATGCGACTTAACTTCTGAGGTCATCAGTCGCCTAGAACTTAGAACTACTTAAACCTAACTAACCTAAGGACATCTCACACATCCATGCCCGAGGCAGGATTCGAACCTGCGACCGTAGTGGTCACGCGGTTCCAGACTGAAGCGCCTTTAACCGCACGGCCACAACGGCCGGCTTTTCTATATCAATTTTTCTTTGTGTGATTTGGTGGGCCTTTCTTGCTGGCGGTGACGTGACGATATTTATTTTTATCTTCATTGGAATGTGCTTTCGTATAGGAGTAATGGAGTCATACCATATTGGTTGAATACTTCCTTCTATGTCTCCTCTTGTTAATGCGATATCAATGGTGCTCTTCCCATTGTGGCATATGTATGTAGGTATCTGTCTATCGTTAAGTAGGGTGAAACCATCTTCTTCTAGGGTTTCAACGACTAGTTTTGTTTTATAGTTTTCTGTGTCTATTCTGCAGTTGAGATCGCCTGCAATAATGGTGGGTTTGCTGTCGCATTGTTTGATGAGTGTGACTATTTCGTCAATTATTTCTACAGCATTTGTGTGCGGTTTAAAATAGGCTGCAATTATATTTATGTTTGCCGCTTCTATTAGCATACTATTTTCTTGTTTTATGATTTTTTTGGTGGGCGTCATCCAGTGTTTCATTAGGATAGATATTCCTCCCATGGGTCGTCCTATTTGTCCCTTCTTTGCCATTAGGTGATAATTATAGAAATCTTTATGTTGCCAGCTGTCTATCAGGAAGGTTTCTGTTAGAATTGCAAGGTCTGAGTTTTGCAGAATGTCTGTTGGTGCTAGGTTAAGAGCACTTTTTACTCCCTCTGTATTCTACAAGACTGCTTTTATTTCTTGCTCTTCTGGTTTTCTTCTTAGTTTAGTTGAGCTCTGCTCCCTCTTCCATTGATCGTCTTGGGGAAAGAAATTCATGAAATAACAAAAATCCTCAGAGCAATCACATCCAAAAATTACTTTCAATTTGAAAAGGAATTTTACTTACCAAAAGATGGGCTTCACTGGGATCTCCAATTTCATGAACACTGGCAAACATATTCATCAGCCACATAGAAAACACAATATTTGATACAGTCATCACAAGTAAAGGATGCCAAATTGTTTACTGGTACAGATATGATGAAGACATAATGTATGGTAGATGAACCAACAGAGAATATTGGTAAACTTCATATAGGTATAAATAACATACATATTGTTATAGCAATAAATAGAGAGAACAATAAACACACATTTGACATCTACAAAACGCCAACATCCATTGACATCATCATACATGCCCCATCCAACCCCACACAAAATCAAAAATTTGCAGCCCTACGACACATGTTCCACAGACTAAATAATGTCGTACTGTGCAAAGAAAATTGTGAAACAGAGTTACAAAAAATACACTCATAGCCACAAACAATGGTTACAGACCACATATAGTACAAAAACTCAATCAAAAAACTTAAACATAACTAAGGAAAAGTCAGAACAAGCAGAGAGCACAGAATCCCAAAGAGACTACAGCACACACAGAAACACAAATTGCACAGGAAAAAGGTACATTCTTACACACAGACACAAAGCAACACACCAGATAGCTAATATACTGAAGAAACGGGGATTACAAGTATTTTACAAAACAAGAAAAACAGATAAATACCAGTGAGAGAGTATATACCAGCTAGAGTGCCAAGAATGTAAATCAGTATACCTGGAGATGACAACCACGAACTGTAAAACGAGATATAAAGAACATACAAGAAGCTGGAAATGTGAAGACAGTTATTTACCTTCGCTGGACACCTGATAAAACATAAACATGAATCATCAGATGTGGAATGTGATATGACAGGTATCACAGTGACTAATGACAGCAAAAAACTCCTGACATTGCAAGAAAAGTTTCATATACAAAGAGCAACTGTAATGGAAATCAAGGTACTCAGTGTCCTAATCCATATAAACAATAACTCACTGATTATGCTAGTCACCAAAACAATAACACACCGAAATGTAACCAGGATAAATAATTAATGAATGTCCTTGTCCTCTGTCTCTATCTCTCTGTCTCTCTCTATATGTCTCCCCCCCCTCCCCAAACACACACATACAAGCACATGAACTCACATTAAAGAAAAAACATGCATTTGCACACAGCAAATTACAGAGACACCATCCATCCACCCAACAACAAACACACAAACACAGACCACAGACACACATACACACACACAAACACACACACACACACACACATCTAGTTATATGTATATATATTAGAAAATCATTTACGCACACGCACACACACACACACACACACACATACACAAAACATTTGGCAACACTACACATCGGAAACACACGTATGTCGATCAATAATTGGAAGTGAAAGTGAAACAAGTTATGTGACAAGTGTGTATGAGACAACGTCAGAAATCGGACAGCTGGAGTATGAAGAAAAACACATACATCTCCACGAATAGACACACACGTGTTAACAGCGCTTTAAATCGTAAGTGACACGGAACTATACATTAACAATACGAAACTTGTGCTACAAAAGTGGCTTCTGACCACAAAAGCAAGAGAAAAACACGACAGAATGAATATATCAGCATATTATATGTATCACATGATACGTTTACTTTATGTATAAAAAAAGAACATGTATTTCAGCCAGTGATGATACTTCCCAAATAAATGAAGCGAAACACATATGGCAACAAACCGCCATCCTTTAGTTGCATAGATGGTACTAACGGAAAGACGGAAACAGATAAAAATGATGATAATACAGCCATGTCAGGCATTTCCCGTCAAATTATACAACACTTTCAAGAATATCCATCTCAGACTGCACAAGACCTTCCAACACATTAAATTCAACTACACTTGTAAAATATGTCACGTAATTCCGACTTATATTACTGTAAAGGTCAGAAACGACTCTTTGGTAGCACACAGAACGAAATCATTTGCTGAAAAGACTTGGTTAAAAATGAAATGAAATCACTTTACACTAAGACATTTATAATTAATACGTTGTTGTATGATGTACATCTCGAGTTATCAGCGTTTATTTACAACGCAACAGTGATGATCAACACAATACAAACTTTGAACACACCACAGGGAGAACAATGCAATACATACAAAACTAACACAAACCTTAAATCATAATACCGACTAACGAAAATAACCAGAAAGCCAAGCATGACAAACTGCAACACACCCATCACCACAAATCTCACCCAAAGTTATAAACTTCTCAGATACAGAATTAATGGAGAAAGAAACACAGATATTAGAAAAAGTGTTCAAATACAACATCAGTACAAAAATAGATAACCATTACATAGAAAACTTGATTGTAGAAACAGAAACCATCCTGACAGAAGAAGAGAAAATGGAAAATAATACTATAATATTGGGTTAAAAAGAGAACTAGTGAAGAAGGAAACAAATAACATAATCACCATCTCAAAGAAGGAGCAAAACTTGAAACAGAAAAAAACAGCAGTAAGAAATTAAAAGAAAGACTACAAGCTGACAACATGATAGTCACAAGAGCTGATTAAGGGAACAGCACAATACTGAACAATAAAGAACAATACATAGAAAAACTAAGGATGTCATCTCTTCTAACACTATGACAGAACTAAAATCTGATCCAACAGCTTGCTTCCAGACAAACATAACAACAGCCTCAAAGAGATCAGACACATACTGACAGATAAACGAAAACAACTCATCACACAGAAGAACCCAAAAGCACCAACACTCAGAAACCAACCCAGGGTCCACAAACGCAACATTCCAATGAGATATGTTAAAGATAACGTATACGTCAATTTCGTTATCCGCACGTTGTTATTCATGAAATTTTAAATTTAGGAGTACATGTTGGAATCAATGTTAACAAGTATGCACGGTACACTATAGCGCATTCGCTCTCGAGGCTACAGCCAGTTCCAGTAAATATCCGTTGCTGCCGTACTGTGGTCGCGAAGTAGGGCCGATGCTGTTTCCCAGATAAGTTATTGATATATGACGATGTTTTACTATGTTATAGTTTTTAGTTTTTGACGTTGTCCGTTATGGACAAATGGTAGTCCCTTTTATTCTGAAGAAGGTTGGTTATCCCAACTGAAACCTAGGTAAATGTAGGTAAACAATGCAAATGAGGCTGTTGGTAATTTAAAATTAAAATCAGAATAATAAGACATTTGCGCACAGAAAATTACACACACACACATATATTTATAAGGAAAAAAAAACTGCTTAACACACACATGCGCCCCCATCACGAATACACACACACACACACACACACACACACACACACACACACACAGCAAATGAGAAACGTCAAACACAATAGAAACAAAAGACAGACAAACACACAACAACATATGGCAACGCTACACACCAAAAACACACTATATGTTGATCACCAAATGGAAGTGAAAGTGAAACATCTGAAGTGACAAGTGTGTATGAAACAATGCCAGAAATCGGCCACCTGGAGTATGAAGAACAACAAATACATCTCCATTAACACACACATGTGTTAACAGCGCTGGAAATCGTAAGTAACACCGAACTGTACATTCACAATACGAAACTTGTGCTACAAAAGTTGCTTCTGACCTGTAAATCAAGAGATAAACACTACGAAGTGAAATGTATGAGCAAACTATATCTACACTCCCGGAAATTGAAATAAGAACACCGTGAATTCATTGTCCCAGGAAGGGGAAACTTTATTGACACATTCCTGGGGTCAGATACATCACATGATCACACTGACAGAACCACAGGCACATAGACACAGGCAACAGAGCATGCACAATGTCGGCACTAGTACAGTGTATATCCACCTTTCGCAGCAATGCAGGCTGCTATTCTCCCATGGAGACGATCGTAGAGATGCTGGATGTAGTCCTGTGGAACGGCTTGCCATGCCATTTCCACCTGGCGCCTCAGTTGGACCAGCGTTCGTGCTGGACGTGCAGACCGCGTGAGACGACGCTTCATCCAGTCCCAAACATGCTCAATGGGGGACAGATCCGGAGATGTTGCTGGCCAGGGTAGTTGACTTACACCTTCTAGAGCACGTTGGGTGGCACGGGATACATGCGGACGTGCATTGTCCTGTTGGAACAGCAAGTTCCCTTGCCGGTCTAGGAATGGTAGAACGATGGGTTCGATGACGGTTTGGATGTACCGTGCACTATTCAGTGTCCCCTCGACGATCACCAGTGGTGTACGGCCAGTGTAGGAGATCGCTCCCCACATCATGATGCCGGGTGTTGGCCCTGTGTGCCTCGGTCGTATGCAGTCCTGATTGTGGCGCTCACCTGCACGGCGCCAAACACGCATACGACCGTCATTGGCACCAAGGCAGAAGCGACTCTCATCGCTGAAGACGACACGTCTCCATTCGTCCCTCCATTCACGCCTGTCGCGACACCACTGGAGGCGGGCTGCACGATGTTGGGGCGTGAGCGGAAGACGGCCTAACGGTGTGCGGGACCGTAGCCCAGCTTCATGGAGACGGTTGCGAATGGTCCTCGCCGATACCCCAGGAGCAACAGTGTCCCTAATTTGCTGGGAAGTGGCGGTGCGGTCCCCTACGGCACTGCGTAGGATCCTACGGTCTTGGCGTGCATCCATGCGTCGCTGCGGTCCGGTCCCAGGTGGACGGGCACGTGCACCTTCCGCCGACCACTGGCGACAACATCGATGTACTGTGGAGACCTCACGCCCCACGTGTTGAGCAATTCGGCGGTACGTCCACCCGGCCTCCCGCATGCCCACTATACGCCCTCGCTCAAAGTCCGTCAACTGCACATACGGTTCACGTCCACGCTGTCGCGGCATGCTACCAGTGTTAAAGACTGCGATGGAGCTCCGTATGCCACGGCAAACTGGCTGACACTGACGGCGGCGGTGCACAAATGCTGCGCAGCTAGCGCCATTCGACGGCCAACACCGCGGTTCCTGGTGTGTCCGCTGTGCCGTGCGTATGATCATTGCTTGTACAGCCCTCTCGCAGTGTCCGGAGCAAGTATGGTGGGTCTGACACACCGGTGTCAATGTGTTCTTTTTTCCATTTCCAGGAGTGTATAATATAATACGTTTATTGTATGTATAAAAAGAAACTTGTGTTTCAGGCCACTGACGATGCTTCCCAAATAAATGAATCGAAACGCGTGTGACAATAAGCAAACTGCCTCCATTTACTTGCATAGACGGTACATACCTCCATGCATTTAGAGCAACAAAGGGAAAAACGGAAAACAGATAAAAATGACAACAAAAATTATACGTATATGAATCAGAGATTACAGTTTTCTTCATGTCTCTTTGTGACGGCATATCGTCTTTGATTCCTACATACGCGTATATCACTCAGTGTCCAACAGTCATTTCACTAATAAAATTGTTCATATTAAATTGTGAGATTACAGTGCAACGAATGTGGCACAGGAGCTAAAAAAAGGCGAATTCGCCTCGGCGAGAAATGTCACGAAATATAATTCAACAAATTTATTCTCTGAATGCGAAAATAATTTACTGTCCTCATGTTACATACTGCCAAATGATTATTGTAATAAAATAAGAGAAATCAGAGCTCGTACGGAAAGATTTAAGTGTTCATTTTGAGACCACCTGTTGGAGAGAAATATCCTTAAGGTTACTCGAAGAGCCCTCTGACTAGCATCTTGTAGATCTAGACGTAGATGGAGATGTTGATGTAAAGTTACAGTACCTGATCAGTCGTCCAACCATCCAGACAATTGTGTCCGCAAATATGTAAATCGTTAGGAAGAGTATCTTAACCTGGTTGTATCTCCGGGAGTCTCCCCACTAAGTTTGCCGTTGGTTCGGGCTCTGTATGTCAAAGACGGATTACACACAATATGTACAAGAATCAAGAGGGAAATATCAGACTGGAACACCAACAACGAAGTGCGTGGGTTAGAAAGGGTGTACGACAGGGATGAAGTCTTTCGTCCCTGCTGTTCAGACTATACATTGAAAAACCAGCATCGAAATAAAAGAGAGGTTCAAGTGTGGGATCAAAATTCAAGGTGAAATGATATCAACGATAAGATTCCCTGACGACATTACCATCATAAGCGAAAGCGAAGAAGTGTTACAGGATTTGTCGATGGAATTGACAGTATAATGGGTACAAAACACGAACTGAGAGTAAATCGAAGAAAGACGAACGAAATGCGAAGAAACAGCGAGAAACTTATCATCAAAATTGGGCATAACAAAGTGGATGAAGTTCCACAAAAAGCAGACTAGCACAGACAAAGAGGACATTCCTGGCCAAGAAAAGACTATCGCTGTCAAACATAGCCCTTCATGTGAGGAAGAAATTTCTGGAATGTATGTCTATTAGTGAAACATGACCTATGGGAAAACAGGAACAGAAGAGAATCGAAGCGTGTGAGATGTGGGGCTACTGCAAATGTTAAAAATAAGGTGGGCGGATAACATTAGAAATGAAGAGGTTCTCTGCGGAATCGGCAATCAAAGGAATATATGGAAAACACTAGCAAGAAAAAGATACATGATGTTAGGACATCTCTTAAGACATCGTGGAGTAATTTCCATAGTAACAGAGGGAGCCGTAGAGGAAGACAGAAATTGGAATACACGCAGCAAGTAATTGAGGACTCCCATTGCAACTGATACTCCGAGATGGAGGGGTTGACATATGAGGGGAATTCACGACGGGCTACCTCAAACCAGTCAGGAAACTGTTGACAGTAAAAAAAGGCATCCACGCATCGCCACTATGTATCACGTCAGTGTCCTTAGTACCTAAGCTTACTTGTTCAGTCTAACTATGCCACGGAATTCATTGACTTTCGGCATGAACTGTATCATTGACATATATGTACGACGGAGGTCATTCTTGGCGACGGCCACGCGATGAGTCAACTACTCCGTTATTCTATACGAGGTTTGCCAGTTCCCAGCGCCTTATGCCCAGAGCTTCACTTCATCAATCGTGACCACTGACAACTGCGACCATTTCCTCAATAAAACTAACGGCGCGTGGATACTGGATCGGCATATCACATGTTTCTGCACTTTTCTGGAAATGACTCAGCCATACTTTGTGTCCCTTTCTGCATCAAGGTGATACTTTTGTTTCGGCAACAGTTTTAACACTTACAGCACGGTGCCCGTACGCCATACGGGCGCGGCCGCCCTGACGTTGGCGACGGCGCCCTTGTAGCGTACGGGCGAGCCTTTCTTTGGCTCCGTAAGCGCGTTTGGCGGGTCTCCGAAGCAGTTTTGTCAACTAATGTGGAGGTATTTCATTCTTCTCCCGCAGAAGGCAAGCACTTATCGGCTATCTCATCCTGGGAGCTGTTGTGAGCACTGGAGAGACGAAGTTACCTGCAGTTCATTCACAGGTGCTTACGATCGTGAAAATATTGCGCAGCGAGTTGACGGAGGCAGAGATCTTATATATTCTTTGTGGAGATGCAGGATCTGAAATTGACGATTCTGACAAAGAGGATTCGTACTCTCCAGACGAAAATCACTGAGCACAAAGAGCAAGATTGGTCGGAACTAGACGATCAGCCAGTACTGCCGGATTTCCAGGAAGTGGTCGGCGTAGCATCGCATTTTTCAGATGCCACTGAGGAGCTTCAATATTTTAGTTATTTCTTTGATGACAACCTTATTCGGCTCATCAAAAGTGAAACGAATCGGTACGCTGGTAACGTTATTACGGCAATGAAACGCAAAGGTTGCCTGAAAATAAAATGTGTTTGGCATCAGTGGTCTGCAGTAATATTGCAAGAGATTTACTGATCTCTCAGTATTATTTTGCATATGTGCGTCGCCAAATTGCCGAAAATCAGTGGTTATTGGTCAACAGACCCGTTTTCGCAGACAGGATTTGCTAGTAAATTGTTGAGTCGCGATCGATTTTGCGCTACATTGTCGATGTTACACTTGAATGACAATGCTACGTTCATTAGCAGAGGCGAAGAAAAGCACGACCCACTTCACAAAGTGAGGCCTTTGTTTGATTTCCTTGTGAAAAAAGCAAAATTAGTTTTCGTCCAGGTATGAATCTGACAATAGATGAGGCAATGTGTCCCTTTCGTGGTAGAACAAGCTTCAGAGCATACATGAAAAACAAACCCAGTAAATATGGAATAAATTGTATGCTCTCTGCGGTTCATCAACTGGTTGACAATAGCATCGAGGTCCTTGTAAAAAGGTTGTGTTCACAGTACTTTGGCAAAGGACGTTGCATTTATATGGATAGGTACTACACCAGTCCATCTCTTTTGGACATGTTGTGGGAAAATAAAGCTCTTGGAGTGGGAACTGTAATGAAAAACAGGAAAGGTTTGCGACGAATATTCAAAACACTAAAACTAACAAAAAGAAGATAGTTTTTCAAATGAAACACCAACTCTTCGCAGTGAAGTGGAAGTCAAAACGAGATGTTTTTTATCTTTCCACAAGGCATAAGTCTACCAGCACTAGTATTCAAGTGAGCGCCAAAGGTGGAATAGCATAAATTGTAAAGTCAGACGTTATTATTGATTACAATAAGAATAAAGCTGGGGTTGACAGAGCAGATCAGTTCTCCAGCTATCGTCCGTTTGCCCGAAAAACTTTGAAGTGGTGGAAAAAGCTGTTTTTCCACTTGCTTATCGTGTCAACTGTCAACAGTTTTATTTTATATAAAGAGAAGACTAGAAAGAATGTATCCCTAGTAGACTTTATTCACAAAGTGGGGAAGAAACTGGCTGAGAAGGGCGGAAATATTTTTCAGCAACAAGCCGCTTCATCCTCACAAATTGAGAGGACATTTGCAAGGCACTTTCCAGAGAAGATCCCACCCACTGCAAACAAGGTGAATACTACTAGGTATTGCGAAGTATGTTCAGACAAGGGGTTGAAAGAGATGGGTAAGCGCATCAGGAAGGAAAGTAGATGGTGGTGCAATGACTGTGGCGTTGGCCTTTGCGTCCCACAATGTTTCCAGGATTTTCACACAAAGGCTAACTGCATCTGAACTATTAAATTACTCTAGTTTACAGGTATCTGCAGTTAGACAGTCCAGTGATATATTGTTTTAAATTTAGATACAGTAATAATGGCATTACTCAAGAGAGAGATCATGTAAAACTTTTTTATCCATGACATTTTTGTGTTTCCTTTTTTTAATTATAACACCCATTTGTATTTTACATTGTAAAATAAACTCCCATTCATGTAAAGCTCTTACTTTTTCCTTTTCAATGATGCAAGAACCATATTTCTATCATTTTTCTGTTCTTTGCAATCTAATTTCAAACATCCGTTAAATATGCCAGTTCACAGCCAAGTGCCTGGTGTAAAGAGGGCAGTGTTGAAAGTGTTGAGGACTCTATAGATGGACTTGCCCCGAAATACCTTCTTCATGTCCCCGTCCCACTGCTATAGTGAAAGAGGCGTCAGAAAACAAGTGAACAGTGCCTTATTGAGCGTGTTTTACCCGACATTAATCACCACAAAATCCTGTAAAATTTCCAGCGATGAGGGGAAACGGCGATAGAGGAGAAGAGGGAAGGTAACGCAGCCTAACATCCTAGAAAATGTTACCTGTATTAATGTTCCAGATAATTCAATGTTAGAGAATTTATTTTTCCCACGCAATATTTATAATGTGAGTTACTGCTAGGCGAGTGTTAACGAAAAGCTGGACTGAACCTGGAGAATATGGTCGAAAGAACACAAGAATAACGTGGCCCATGATCGTTTCGGTAAAATATTGAAATGAGCGTTTGGCGTCATTGGCCGGGAGGCCCCTTGCGGGGCAGGTCCGGCCGCCTTGGTGCAGGTCTTATTACATTCGACGCCACATTTGGCGACCTGCGCGCCAGATGGGTATGAAATGATGAGGAAGACAGCACAACTCCCAGTCCCTGAGCAGAGAAAATCCCCGACCCATCCGGGAATCGAACCCGTGCCCGTAGGACAACAATCCGTCACGCTGATCACTCAGCTATCGCGGCGGACATCGTTCCGGTAAGGACACCTACCAGGGCCATGACGTCTGATATGCCTTCATTAATAAGACACTGGGACAATACTGCATTCCACAGAATTCCACGTCGACGCCCACAGCAGTGCGCTGGCAGCGACGAGGTGGCCGAGTGGTTGCATACAAATTCCACTTCGCGTGCTTGGCATACTCCTCACTTACGACGAGTTATTTGACTGGAATTTCGAGCAGAGCTCCCATGCAGTTTTACGTTGGGGTTTTCATTAGACTGCTTGCAACCAGGTCAAACGTAGCCACTTGCTGCATCCTCTATATTATGATGACATGACTGCTGCTGCTAGATGAGCTGTAGTTTACACCGGAAGTAGTTAATACACGTAGGAAGCACGACGGTAACATTTAACTTCTGAAGGTTCAAATGGTTGAAATGGCTCTGAGCACTATGGGACTTAACATCTGTGTTCATCAGTCCCCCAAGAACTTAGAACTACTTAAACCTAACTAACCTAAGGACATCACACACATCCATGCCCGAGGCAGGATTCGAACCTGCGACCGTAGCAGTCGCGCGGTTCCGGACTGAGCGCCTAGAAACGCTAGACCACCATGGCCGGCAACTTCTGAAGGCTCAGCTTTTAACGCCCAATGGAGGTCAATTCATCGCTACGTATTCTAATGGACTTTGAGCTTTATCTCCCGGAATGTTACGATATTTCGTGTTTATTGCCTTTGATAGCGCCTTCATTATTTTTTTATATTCAATAATTGTGGGGGAATATTTTTATTTTAACCTTCTAATTTTTATCTAAACATAAGTGACACTGTATTAGAGCTGCACAAAATTGGTAACATTTTCATTGCTGTATTTTACATCATATACAGCTTACAAATGTTCTATCATAGACGTGTTTAGCTATTCAGTAACCATACTTTTCCATGAAGCAAATAAGCAGTATTTTGAAGGTAAAATATTCTGAGTAGTTAAGAGGAAAAAATCGCGACCCCAGAAAGTAATTAATGTAGCGTAATGAAATTTAGGGAATATATGTATCTAGGTAACATATTTATGTGACTAAGCATGATTAATGTAAATGCGAGATAGGCCATTGCAAATGTGAAATGCTGGTAGATTAATGACCGGTGTAACCGCCGGAATGTTGAATGCAAGCTTGCAGTCGTGCTTGCATTGTGTTGTAATAAGGTGCCGAATGTCAGTTTGTGGGATCGAGTTCCTTGACTATTCCACCTGTTCTGTCAATATAGGGATGGTTAACGCTGCTTATAGATGACACTGGAGTTTTCCCATACGTACTCGATTGGAGACAGGTTTGGTGACTGACAAGACCAAAGCAACATGTGCTCACTCTGTAGAGCATATTAGGTAGCAACAGCGGCAGATTGTCTACCGTTATCCTGCTGAAAAACACTCTGGAGTCCTGTTCATGGAGGATAGCACAACAGGTCGAATCACGACACTGACGTAAAATTTTGCAGTCTGGGTGCCTGGTTTAATCACGAGAGTGCTGCTGCTATCATACGATATCGCACCCCTGACCATAACTCCAGGTGTAGGTCCAGTGTGTCTATCATGCAGACACTTTGGATGCTGGCTCGCAATTGGCCTCATTCTAGCTAACACACTGCCATCACTGGCACCCGAGACAGAAACAGCTTTCATCGGAAAACACAATAGACCTCCAACCTGCGCTCCAATAAGCTCTTCCTTGTCAGTCCAACTTCTAACTACTTGTTTTGTAGATAATTTGAGTATAACACTATCACTTACCACTGCAGTAGCTCATAATTTCTGCCCATCGCACAGGTTGCCTTTTCTAAACGAATATACTTCACGAAACGACCAGCGTATTTGTCACTGTCGCCTTGAATTGTGATTTACCTATTGATACAATGGCCTAAGGTGGTTAGATAAGGAACGAAGCGCAGTTACTAAAATTTCAAAATTCAGTTAGAGGTAACTGTAACCTTAGTGATACACCAGGTAACAAACGAATACTACGTTCTGACGCGTACTTATCGCATTTCTTTAGTTCTTAGTGTTTTGTATTCGTATTTCTCATTAAACTTAACTTCAACGACAGATCGAAAGTTAGTAATTATAAAATTGTGAAAGTTACGCACCGGTCCCCTGGTACATTTATACATGTAAAACTACCTTAAGAGAATCTTAGTTGCACTTTTTGCATAACCTTTGGTATGGAAATTAACCAAATGCAAAGTTTTACTTGTCATCGGACTTGTAAAGAACACGTAAATTAAGGAAATCTTGCTCTTTTTGGCAGACGTTGACAATTCCCGCCTACTCGTATTCAAAGTGGCACCAAAGCTTGTATCCCTCTTTGTCAGCTGTTTTGCTACGTTAAGAGAAGTGAAAAGGCTGTCAGATGTAACATTTCTCCCCTCTAGAAAGCTAGGTTCCGTGAGGCGGGAGCGTAATATGCTCCCACGCTACTATCTTTTCCCAAATAAGGAAAACAATTCACAACATATTTAACTTTACCGTCATTGGGCAGACAGTGCTCAATTTGCAACTTGCAGACGTGACGGACTCTCTCACTCAAGCGCTCGAAAGTAAACAATACCAGTGGCGGAGCGTTGCGAGTTGTTTTGGATACATTAGAGTGCTTTCCACAATTTTCGGATAGTGCCTATTTACTACTTTGTAGTAATTACTGCGTTCTTTAAATGTTTTCGTTTCGTGGTCTAGAGACAAAGTTCAGTGAAATTCGGTAATATGTTCACAAGCTAGTATTAACGTCTGGCCCCGGATTATAGTTACGTGTTCTTTTCTATAATTACAGTGCTTTACGTTGTTTTCAGATAGCGACGGCCTAAGATTGTTGTTAGAAAATACCATATTCATCGGGTTACCTTCCATTAGGAAAGCGGTTGCTCTCTGCGACTGTTATAAAGCTCATAAATTGTAGATTGCAGCAATCAGTAGTCCTTTTTAAATTTTTTTATGCAGATTCAAATTTCGGCTAGAAGAAAACCATTCTCAATGCTAAGAATACAAGAAGTATATACCCAGATGATGTCATAAAAAGTTACAAGTATTGGTTTAACTCATATGGTTTGTATATTACATACCACTATTATTTTCGCTCAAAGCATGCAAGTGCCTGTTGATCGGGCTTTACCAACAGTTCAGTGAATACTACTGTTTGCGGAAGGCAGGCTGTATGGAGAACACATCGGTTGGTTACATGGCGCCATGGAAATGAACTACGTATAAAAGATTCATGGGAAAAAAACCACTTCAAATTTGAATGAAAATTGCATAAAATTAAACACAAGTGAAATTCTTTACATTGTAGTCTGACTCACTTCATATTTGCCGGCAAGTAATAAAATTTCCATGTTCATTCCTTGTGAGTCCGTTATTATTATTAAAACATCCAAATTACGTCAGATGGGTAAAACATTTTAATTTTTTAAAAAAATTATAAGACACAAGAAGACATGTGCTGTATACACCAATCCGTTGATATGGCTTAAATATTTTTATCTTTATATAATATTTCCCTTTATTAAGACATAATAACTATATTGTTCATCATATTTTCTAAATAGTTCATAGATGGCGCCAAATGCCAGTCAGATGCTTGCTTGCAGCAATTTGGCTATTCCGCTATAGACATAGAGGGTATTGACTTCATTATCCGTTAAAACCGATTTTCCTTGTAAATGGAAAACAACCAATATACTGAATTGCTGTTAATAATATTGTGTATGCATCCGAGCTAACGTATCATGCAAGAAGTTCTGTTAGTTCATAATTATAATCATCGTACTCGTACAGTATTATGCAAATGGCTGCTACATATTGGCAAGATGGCAAGTCCCTTGGGTCAAACCTCATGCCATTTTCCAGCAACAGTGTAAAGAATTTTACTTATGTTTCATTTTATGTAATTCTCATGCAAATTTGAAGTGGTTTACTTCAGTTGAATTTTATATACGTAGTTCATGTAGACGGCAACATGTAACCAACCGATTTGTTCTCCATACAGCCTGCCTTCCACAAACAGTAGTATTCACTGAACTGTGGGTAAAGCCCGATCAACAGGGACTTACAAGCTTTGAGCGAAAATAATAGTGGTATGCAATATACAAACCATATGAGTTAAGCCATTACTTGTAACTTTTTATGACATCATCTAGCTATGTACTTCTTGTATTCTTAGCATTGAGAATAGCTAGCTTCTAGCCGAAATCTAGATCTGCATAATAAAATTTAATAAGGATGACTGATTGCTGCAATTTATAATTTAAAAATACCATGCTCTTTAGTTTCAATTCATGTCATGCCTTGCACTGCCTTCATCCAATGATCATCTGTCCTGGTAATCTATGTCTACCTAACACCTGGAAATTAGCTGCAAAACTCACTGAAAGATAAGTTTTTAATTATTAATTTATTCCAATTTAAGTGTGTTGTAGTGCAGTTTGGTTTACTATAAGAGTAGAGTAGCGGGTAGCAAATGTGGATATTAAAGTAGGTTATTCAGTACAGGAGAAATATGTCAGTAGGTTGGTACTTCGCTGGGAGAATGCAGTGGGGAAGCTAAAAAGTGTGAGATGAGTCTCTCCCATTGAGTTGCAGAATATCTATTTGTGAAAAGAATACTGAGAAGCAGGGAAGAAAGATTTGTGCCCTCGATGCAGAATTAGAAGGGGTGTAATTTGAATCAGATAGGTTGAAGGTGAAAAGAGACCATGGGTGCTGATAAAAGATAAAAAGCAGTAGATAAAAGAAGAAAACCTCGGAAATCACATCTCAGATTCTTATTTGCAACCATTGTGACTTGTTATTTGAAGTAGCAGAAGAGCCTCAACCAGTTTTTGAGCTTATTTAGGTGCAGCAGACTCTTAGCAATGACTCATACTAGGTTAGGTAGAAAATTGACTTGGGAGGAAACAGTTTTGCTGACAGGCAGCAGTCACAGGAGTGATGTAGGCCAATAGCTACAGAAAAAGCTAGGTGTAGAATACCAGGTCAGAGCTGATTTACATTTTCCGGAGTGCACTGGAGCTCTAGCGGTTATAAAGCTAAGTACTGACAAACTTATTTGTGCTCTGTAATACAGTTATTAAATTTAATAGTTTTCAGCCGTTTGTGTCGAAATAACGACTTAATAAACATTTCTAATCCTTCGCTCGCTGTGATTTTTAGAGTTTTCTGTGCGTCGAAGTCGTTTAGTAAATTTCGTGTTTTAGTTTGCAACTGACGTTTATTGTTGTTTCTAGTGAGACATTTCAGTAAAATTTTCATTCAGTGTTTTAACTTCGCTTAGTGTTCCAGTGGCCATTTGAAATTTTTAGTTTAGCTAATAATTTTGTGAAATTTTGTTGGTATTGGTATTAGCTGTGGTGTAGTAGTATTCATACGAGTAGTTGCTCTCTTAATAGGCGGAGAATTTCTATACCATTATTGTTAGTTCTTACATAGTTCTACTGGTGTAACTGAACTTTGGTAAAGTAGATGTATAGCTTTTTCAGTAACTGTAAAATTTTACCATGAGTCAGAAGTGTGGGTTCTGTCATAGGTTTGTGAGTAGTGGTTTATGGTGTGGTATTTGTTCAAAGTATTTTCATTTGGGGGAATGCAGTGGGAAAGCCAGTGGTAATTTTAGTGAGATCCTCACCTGGGAATGCAGAATCTCTAGTAGAAATAAGTTGAAAGAGGAGCAGGAACGTAAGATATGTGCCATTCAGGTGCAGTTACAACGCTTAAAGGAGGAACTCGATAGGTTGATGAGGGTGAAGGATGGTGGGGAATGGGAACTGGCAGTTGGCAAGAAGGTAGCTAGGAAGAGGAGGTATTCAGACAGTTTTACTTTGCGTACATGCAATAGATATGACCAACTGTCAGAATTGAGTGGAGAGGAGCCTCGTGTAGCTGTAGATGTAGGGAACATGCAGCAGTCCTCAACAACTAGGAGGCCTAGGTTAGTCGCAAAGTCTAGCAGAAAGAAGAAAGTTCTGCAGGTAGGTAGTTCTCACGGTAGAGGTGTGGGCCAGCAGCAGCAGTAAGTGTTAGGGATTGAGTACCAGGTCACCAGCATTGTGTAGCCTAGTGCATGGTTGGCTCAGGTGACTGAGAGCATAGGGGAGTTATGTAAGAATTTTACGAAGGAGGATCAGGTAGTGATAGTGCGTAGAGCAGGGAACAGTCTCGATAGGGACAGGGAATATGATGTAGGTGGTGACCTGGTAAAGATAGCTACTCAAACTGGTGGCACTAATGTGCACTTCGTGCAACTGTTTCAGCGTCATGATCATACGTGACAGATAGTTGATACTGCAGAATACTTTTCTGATAATTCTTACAGTCTACATATCCCCTCCCCTAAACATTCAGCCATTTATGAGATATCTAGATTCATTATTGAGGTACCTGTCAGACAAGAACAAACAATATTTTTAGGAGATCTCAACGTTGATTTTTTAAAAGATATGAAAAGGAAAAATTAACTAGAGCTGTTATTTGGATGTTTTAATCGTATTTCAGTAGTCAGTTTTCCATCTGATCTCATGTGCAGGAAAACAGTGACACCGATTGATATTTTTTATAGACAGTGCTCAGGCTAAGTCAATTAATGTGTAAGCTAATGGACTATCTGATGATTCACAGAAGTTAATGAAAATAGAAAATATGTCACCTTAATACACTGAGGCAGGTTCATACAAAGCAGTGAGGCTTATTAGTGAGAACTGAATAAAAGGATATAACACTACTCTAATGAGAGTGGTATGGAGTGAATAGATACAGAAACAGACGCTGATGTCAAATTCAATTTATTCTATAGTAAACATGAGTCATTATTTGAAAGCGATTTTCCTAAAAAATATATTCAGAGCTTTCATCGAATTAATATCTCAAGGAAGAGGTAGAGGGAAATTTAAATAAGGGCCAGAGTGAGTAGAGATCCGACATTACTTGCATACTACAAAAATACTGTCGCATTTTGAGGAAAGTTATTAAAATGTCCAGAAGTATGCGTGGAAATGGATAATGTAGATAATAAGATATATACTATATGGGAGATTGTCAAATAGGAAACAGGACAGCCAGTCCTTGTACAAGACACTATAACAATGAAACTAAATGACAATGATGTGTCTGATAGTTCACAAGTTGCCTGTACTTTTAACAGATACTGTCTAAATGTAGCAGCAAAAATACGATTACGTGATTCAGTTGAAGAAACCAGAGAATACGTTAAAATGTCAGTCCATAAAACTTTAAGCATCTAGAACTAGCACCAAGAACCTTCACCGGATCTGATAGAACTATCAAAATTTTGAAAAGAAAGCGCGTGTGATGTTGACAGAATGACTCGAGGCGCTGCTATATCATATTCAGAATTCCAGCTTTATCTCTCAAGCGTTTCCAGTGATTGATATGGAAACGAGCAGATTATTTTCGTTTTCAAGAAAAATCATCGAACAGAGCTAGTATATTACACAATTATGAAATACGTTTTACGCTCTCGTGTTATGACATACCTGTAATCGAAAAATATGCTGTGCAGGTATCAACGGTCGATTGAAATCAGTGAAATCGGGACTACTTTCTACGTCCATGAGAATCCATATGGCCACAGAATCCAGCCCTCACGTTGATGCTGTGACCCTTGTCTTACAGAAGCGTTTCGCTACAGTTCCGCACTGCTGCCTAGTGAATAAAACACGAGTGGGCTGAGAACTTTTACTAGCCACGCCCACAATTACTCTGCGACATTCTGTAATTACTCCCCACACCACATGACATACTATTTGGTCCAGTAGTTCCCTGGATAATATCTATGAGTGGCATTGTCTGTTGCTTGACACAGGCCGACAAGAACATATTTTAATCAGTAAAGTAATGATGGTTCTTGATTTTAACACAGACATGACATTCATCATAGATGATATTCTTTTAAGTCAATGGCTGGTTTTTTATCAATTGAGGAGAGCTGACAACCTTGCCTAGCCACGGCAACAGTTACTCTACGGCATTCTGTAACTACTCCCAGTACCATATGACATAGCACTTATACACTCCAGAAGACACAACTTAGAAGTTGCAAAACCCCTTGTGGGAGTCTATAATCGACTTGAATAAATACAGCTGCAGCGGGTTGTTGGACTTTTCCACTCAGGTTTGTATTTAATAATTTCAATACCTGTATTAAAAAGTGTTTATTGTACGAATTGTCAATCAGTCGTGTATAATTAATCAATCGTGTACAAATATTTTTGCTGTGGCTGCCCAGTTTCTACATTATGCTGTTACAGGTACAGTTATGGTGGTGGAAGACGCCACCGATGTCGAGCAATATACCGTATGAAACACGAAATGATGCTGGTGGTCCACAGTAAAGTCCAGGCAACCCACAGTAGTCATGGTTCTTGCGACTACTAACGCAGGTCACATGGAAACAGAGGTGAATGATAGGCTGTGTCCGGGAAGGAAGTGAATAGGATGGACCTTCAATGTCCCGTCATCATCGAGGTCATTAGAGATGGATTACTAGCTTGCATTTTTCAAGTTTGGGTAAGGAAATCAGCCACGACATTTCAAAGGAACCATCCTGGCATTTATCTGGAGCGATTCAGAGAAGTCATGGAAGTGCTGAATCAGGATGGCTGGACGTGGATTTGAAGTGCCGTTCTCCCGAACTCGAGTCAAGGGTGCTAACCAATGCGTCACCTCGCTCGGTGCCTGTGTCCACGGCATGGTGCAGCCATTCGCCTAGATTGTCGATCATCGCTCTAGTGTAACGAGAGAAGTGACTCATGTGACCAGGCGACGCGTTTCCATTGGCCTACACTTCAATCTACACGATACCGTGCTCAACATAAATGTAACTGATGTCGTTTGGTGGGCATTGCTACGTTTAGGGGTCTTCTGCTGCGGAGATTTACGTTCATCGATGTGGGCTGTGATTCGTATGACCATCCGACGTGTCTCCATTGGCTGGCAGTCTAATCTACATGATCCCGTGCTCAACATTACTGGAATTGACGTTGTCGTCTGGTGAACGTTGCTACGTGCAGGGGTCGTCTACTGAGAAGATTGACGTTCATCATTTTGGCTAAAAGGTGTGGACCAGATCACTTGTGCTTGTTACCAGCAGTGTTATGTATCGTCATTTAACAGTCTCGTACCAACGTACAGTTCATCCACATGCCCGTAACATAAGGTTTTGCCTAAGTAAGGTTTCCGGCTGTAGAGGGCACTAGTAGTGTGCGCAAGGAGGGTGCGCTTTAGTGACTGAAATTCGTTATGAAAAACTTCCATAAAACGTTAAAATTAATGGCATGACATTAAAACCAGATCATATATAGCTATTTAGATATACGTAGAACTAGCAGATGGTATTAAAAAATAAGTTACCATCAAGAAAATGTTATTGTGCTACAAATAAATTACGTAAATTGTGGGTTAGTGTAAGTAGCATACAACACACTAAGACCGGATGGAGGTGGGGGGGGGGGCAAAGAAATACGAGGATTGGAGGGAGGAGGAACGACAGTAAAAATGTGTATAACTAAAAACTACAATTCATCTGAGAATTTGTGAATATCAAAACTTCAAGAAAGACCTGAACATCCTATCAAAGAGGAAATAGGGCATCAGTATGCAAAATCTGAATGAAGCTCAATTCCAGTCACTAACGACGCGGATTATCAGCACCCTGGAAGAGTCATCATCGGAAAGACTTTCCAACAAGATTGGATATGAGTATGCCACGTTACATCTTGAAACAAATCGCTAGTCGCTAGTTATCGTGAGCTTCATCATTGAATAACGCCTCAAAAAAAAAAAAATAAATAAATAAATAAATAAAAAGAAAAAGAAAATACGCTACCACAATTTATCTGAGGAGACCACTTAAATATGCAATCAGACTCCGAACACTAATACCACAATCACGAGCTGTCAGCGGCAGGTATTTGGGTTGATGAGACTGTTATTCCGCCAGATTCTCCCTAACGTGGGACACAATCACACACCTAGGTCTCTAAGTCACTCATGTGTAAATCTCGATCTCGTCGTATTTTTCGAGGAAGGCAATCGATCATGTTTTTTGTCTATGAGAAAACTATATTAAATAATTTGCGTGATACTTTCATTTAAAAATAATCTGTACTACTAAGCGATTTTTACAGAACCTGGTATTAGCTGCAGGGCACCTATTAATAAGTTGCAGGGCAACAAAAATTTTATTTTTAATGTAAGATTTATTTATTTTTTTTATTTTTTGTGACTCCAGTCTTCTGACTGGTTTTATGCGGCCCACCACACTCTTGCGTGCTACTGCGCCAGCACTTGCAACCTAGTCCTCAATGACTTGCTGGATGTATTACAATCTCTGCTTTCCCCTACAGCTTTTACTCTGTACCGTTCAACCTGGTACGATGGAAGTTATTCCGTTATGTCTTAAAACATGTCCTACGATCCTGTCCCTTCTTCTTGTCAGTCTTTTCCGCATATTCTTTCCTATCCGATTCTGCACACAACTTCCTCATTCCTTACCTTATCGCTCTGCCTTAATTTCGTCTTTCGTCTGTAGCACCACATCGCAAATGCTTCGATTCTCTTCTTTTCCGTTTTTCCCACAGTTATGTTTCACTACCATACAATGCAGTCCTCCAAATGTACACTCTCAGAAATTTCTTACTAAAATTAAGGGCTATGTTTGATACTAGTAGACTTTTCTTATCCTCGAATTCCCTTTTCCCCGTTGCTAGTTTGCTGTTTATATGATCCATGCTCCATTCGTCATATGTTTCTTGCTGCATAGGTAGCATAATTCCTTAACTTCCTCTACTTCATGATCACCAATACTGACGTTCAGTTTCTTTTTTATCTCATTTCTGCTACTTACCTATTGTCAGCTACCACCTTTTAGCCAGTTGCCTTTTTGACCCAAACCGAGACATTCCCCAATTCACTTGTGGGAATTCGGTATGTCTTGACTGCACCTGATGAGTATGATTATGACCCGGTTAGTTTATCAGCGTGTAAGTGTTGTCCTTACTTCCCTATGCAGTTTAGGGGGAATGTTATGATGTTCTTAGTAGAGAAGAGTTTTGGTGTTCATTGAGATAGATGATGATACTCACTTTATGGGCTTCAACTTCGACGATATGGTGGTCTCAGCACACTCACTTACCTTTTACATTTTTCCGTACCCACTTTCCCTATCGCAACTCTACTTTTTATGTCTTAGAATTTAGGTGGTTTAGCATCTCCAGATAGGTCGTGTTATGCATTGCCTTATACTCCTAGGGAAGTTGTATGAAGTTGTCGGCTGTGAACTTAGAGGACTCGCCTTGCTTAAGTAGGATTTGACCTCCTTGTTGATTTGTTTCACTGTGGTAATGCTGAGCTGTAAGTGATATAAAGGAAACAAATCATATCTTTTATTCAGATTTACAGTACAGGACCACAAGATCGTTGTCAATACTCATAGTGTCCGCTAAG
Organism: Schistocerca nitens; assembly: GCF_023898315.1. NCBI lineage: Eukaryota > Metazoa > Arthropoda > Insecta > Orthoptera > Acrididae > Schistocerca > Schistocerca nitens. Next base: position 182,264,837 of record NC_064620.1, on the reverse strand, counting down.
CATGCTATTTTCCCTTAATATGTCGACTGCCGTTGGGTTTTGCGTCAAATTCATTTGGTTCAGTGAGAATTACTTGTCTTACCATCAGTGATATTGCCTAGGCTGTAAATATTCATACTATTGTATTTCATAGCATATTGTGTGACATTTTACTTTAAATGAAGATTGGTACTCATATATACTAAGCGGTTCGACATCTAAAAGAAATTTAGAGGATTTTAGTATAAGAAAAGTACTAGTGTTGTTTCTATGGAGCTATTGAATGTACGCTGTGTAGTGCTGATGTTTTTAATGAATTTACTTGTTCCCTAGTAAATCTGTGATCTTAAATATTTGTATGACTAACAAATATGTGCAAATGTTTTAGTCTATTGTGCTGGATATACACAGAGATTTGGTTTAATGCTACTAACAGGTATATATACATGTTTTAGACTATTGTGCTAGATGTAAACACAGATTTGATTTAACACCAATACTTCCGTCATTTCTAAGGTTAAGCGGTGTTGTGATTACCTGTCACTTCTTGTAAACTTGATTTTTACACCGTTACATTACTACATGTGTACTCTTTTACTATGCAGGGGCCAGAAATTGGTAAAATAAATTGCCACAACTAGTTACTTACGAAATAAAATAAAATATCTTAAACTGTATGGCTGTCTGGATCACTGTTCTATTCGCGACAATATCGCAGCTTATGTAATAAGACAAGTATTACGGCTATAAACTATGTGTTTTTTTGATGCAGAAGTAACTGACTGCACGCAAATACTCGGATTTAATACATACGGAGTTACACAGTTTCTTAGGGTGCGAGCACTTAGCAGCTTCCAACAAATTTTACATATAATATCAAACATTTACAAAACTTTTTATCGATTAATATCCTCTCGCCCTCGCACTCCAACAAAGTGACGAAATGAAATGAATTTATCGATTTTTCCTTTTTACTACTTTTTCCTTTTTCGCTGTTCTTGCCGTAAACATCAGCGCTGTATAGGGCGATTTAATTTATTACTTCTTTACTAGCGGCTGTATTTTCCACACAGTTTGCAGACAGTTTTCGCATATACCACTGAATGTACCTCCATAATTATATCACAGTGCGACTTATAGTTCAGGAAATATGACGCCATAGACATTTACATGCCTGGAAAACAACCTTCGGTTAAAGTGGTGGGCAGTAAAACATCAACAACATGCACGCCGTCTCAATTCAGTATTTCTATACTACGAATTCTGCTGGCAACAGACTTTCCATGCAGCACCTACATATATCACTGAATATACCTGCACAGTATTATCGTTGAACGACATATAGTTCAGGACTGATAAACATTGACTTGGATGAATAACACGCTCCTCCTTTTGAGTGTAGATCACCCAGATTATATCCATCCATTGTTTCATAATGAGAGTATTTAGCGACTTCCAACGAACTTTATGGTGGGACTTTCATGAAAAACACAGACTATTTGAAATAAATTTCTTAATTTCACGTCTACGATCACAAACTTGTAGGTCATCAAACTGCCAGTTTCGGCCAGCAATAACCACTTTCAGTTCTCTTTTAAAAACATATCCTAAAGATGATCATCGCTGACGAAACCGGTAGTCTGAGGACACACAAGTCTGTGCTCATAGACGTGAAATAAAGAAATTTATTCTACACTTTCTGTATCACTCATTCGCCACCATATCAGAGCTTTGGAGACTATTTAAAAAGTTCCACAATTTTGTAGATACGCCAATGAAATTTTGAACCATGCGTTACATGAAGTTAACACATTTACTGTTAAGTTACTCTGGTGGTACAGATATAGCGGTATTTTACCTAATTTCAATATTTTATTTAAAAAAAATCTACCAAATTACCTCTGTTAACACTCTTTGCATCTAGTAAGCTTAACAATGAGGTTTCTTGAATGTGTCGTATCGAATAGGAGAATGTTAATATTTTTTATTATAGTAGTGTAAATGTAATATAAAATTCATGCAAAATTACAAAGACTTTGCCACTTATCTCAGTTAACACTCATAATTTCAAAATATACTCTTGAGAGAACATCTATTGGGTTCGTAGAAGTAAGTCAAGAAAATTTCATAATTATAGCCTTAAAAATCTGAAAAAATGTACTTACTTAAAAACATTATTTTAAGCAAATTCAATTTAAAATTCGAACCACCGTTTTTTTGTCTTAACTAACCTATTCAAGACGCAGCAGATTCATATTCAGGGGCCTCTTCCCCTGCAAAGCTCCTTTTCTGGTTTCTTGTCTTCCACCTTCTTTCTTTCATCAGGTATTCAACTAACTTTTCAGCTGCAGAGAGCCGCTGTAAATCTGTTTTTCTCAAGTTACCTTCATTGAATTTTTCTGTCTTGAACCTCATTGTCTCTAACACCTTCGTCTTTAGTATGTTCTCATCATTGAAGAAATGCATCATGGATTGCAGTTCTGACAACTGTAACAAATGACAATGTGGTTTTAAAGCATAGTTTCATTTTGAGTGGACTCTGGATTTTGTCGTAAACGAACTTTTTAGAATTTCAGGTCTGTCGAGAAACGTGAAAGTGAGCTTGACAACATAAAGGATGCAATTTGGAACGTCGCCTCGTGGACGTAGCCTATAAATACTGAAGGTTTGCTTCAAAAAGTGGGCATGGTGAGAATGTTAGGTCACACAATGAATTATTTTGCAGACAATACGGATGCAATTTCATCATTGAATCTTAATGAACTTATTCTGCATGAGATCTAGTAATTAACAGAAAATACATTGAAAACTGACATTTCGGTCCATTTCTTGACCGTCCTCCCTTAAGAATAATTTTATACTTTTTCTAAACGTTTCCTCGCTTAATGCTTAACGCCACCTTTTTAACACATTAACTCGTTTTCTAAGAAATCAGACGTTTGAAGCTTCTCTGTATAAGGGTGCTCAATTCTGTAAAGAAACGGCGTTCCCGGAAGTCTCGTCATCCTGAAGAGAACTATTGAAAAGACGCTCGAAACGCGGGATATGTCATGCAGCTCTTTCAATGTTACAAAATTTCCTGGGAATACCATTTACATGTGAGACTCCAAGTAAAATATTTAACTCTTTTTCTCCATGTAGAAATCCATCAGCATCGGCTCGTCGACTAAGCAGTACTATTGCTAAAGCAAGTCGTCAGTTACCTCCAAAGATATTCAATCGCAGCAGTGTTCGCACTTCAGAGGGATCCGACCTTTCCACAAGTCTGAAGAACGCCGCTCTGGTCCTCCGCCCACCCCGAGTTCCGGCCCTGCTAACAAGCCCTGGTCGACTGGCTACCGCCTCGCAGCGACCAGAGAACCAACCCACTGCTCGCCCGCGGCCTGCTACGGTGTTTCAGAGTGGCGCGGGTTGCCTGAAGACAGGCGCCGGACCAACTTCTGCTGGGAGAAGTTGATCTACTGTGCTGCCTGGGGATCTCTTTTGAAATCGCGGTCAGAAAGGCGAGTAACGTGCGAACAAAGCGAGTGGCACAAGTCTCCGCCCCCGCTCATCCGAACACCTGCCGCCACCGCCCCGCACGCAACCGTGGCCCCCTCCCCTCTTCGCCTTCGACGCCGACGCGCCGTCTTATTTAACGCCCTCTTCGCATTCTGTCGCTGCTCGCTTCGAATGCGGGGAGCTGCCACGGTTGAGAGACTGCTAACTAAAGGCGAGGGCCTCGTTATAAGTTGCCTGCACGCCGCACAGTCGCTTTCCGCGGCGTTGCGCTGCTTCTCTGCTGCAGACAATCCTCGGCTACTGTTTCAGTTAGTTTTGCGTGTGCCGAGTTCCACGTCACGCTTCTCTTTTATCTCTTTTTTTTTCGCCCCCTTTGCATAACACACCACTCTATTGTGCCGTTATGAAGCGGCAAATGCTCAGTGGGGCTATTTTAGAAACTAGTTTTACCGCTTGCCGGGTGGCTAATTAACATTTTCACTGCGCGGCGTAAGCTTAAAGCTGCTGTTGTCGGAATTAATAATGAGAAGCATTCTGTCCTCGGTCCACGGCCGCATGGCAACAGGAAGTGCCCCAGGTTCCGAGCAAATAAAATCCATAGGGCTACGTCAGCGGTGGCACTGTTAATCACTGTGCAAAAGAGGCTCAACAATCAAAGATCACCATTATTAAATGACCGTAAAGACGGACGTGCGGCGGGTGAATGCCATACACGAAAATGGCTGATTTATTCCCCATTAGCATTTAATGCTATACCAATAGGAGCGTCAAACCTAATGATTTAGTGCTATATTAGATAACAACAGCAATTTTTTTAACTAATCACATTTTATAATCATGGCATTTCCATTCCTACACAAACGACAATAAACATTATTCCCATACTTTTAGTCTTATAGTCTTGTTATTCGTATTTAAAGCGATCATATTCCTTGTCTTATACCTAAGCTGGATTCACACAACGATTCGAGCGTTATCTTAAGGCCAGTAGTATTCTGACTGTTGACAGACCTGTCTCTGGTCAGGATTGCGTGTCTGCTTTTAAAAAGGTACCGATATAATTCATTGTATTAAATTTAAATCCGCCATCAAAAATGGTTCAATGGCACTGAGCACTATGGGACTTAACTTCTGAGGTCATCAGTCCCCTAGAACTTAGCACTACTTAAACGTAACTAACCTAAGGACATCACACACATCCATGCCCGAGGCATACTCGAACCTGCGACACTAGCAATCGCGCGGTTCCAGACAGTGGCGCCTTGAACCGCTCGGCCACTCCGGCCGGCCCTGAATTTAAAGTTATGTATAAATCACCGTATAAGATAAATTAAAGGTACTTTAAAATTCCTGCCCGAGACAGGATTCGAACCTGCGACCGTAGCGGTAGTGTGGTTCCAGACTGTAGTGCCTAGAACCGCTCGGCCACTCCGACCGTAACTCCACCATCAATTTCTCCTTTTTATGCTGTAATTGTGGAGCGTGGAGATGTGTAAATTGCATCCCTACCAACTCCTCACAACTCGGTTCTTACCTATAATAATGGCACCATCGAGTGACAGACTGACAATGGACAGAACCAATCATGAACCAAAAAGTCAGTTTAGATGAGAGACGCTAGTGAAGCAACAAGTTAGGTGTAAAAAGTGCAAAGTAACAAGTGGCTTTGTGGGTGTCACAGAGCGACGCCAAGTGTAAGTACTTGTAGACCACTCAGTGGCTGTGTTACAGCTAGCTTACAAACAGGAATCTAGAGTTCCAGGTTTTGTTAGGATGGTGGAAGTGTAATGGCACGAGCCCCAATTAAAGCCAAGTACCAAATAGTAACATTCGTAACAGTCTCCCTAGCCTCCACAATTCATCAGCATACGCAGCATTAGTTAGGCACTTCCATACCGACGGACCAAAGGCCTGGACACGCCGACCTTAGGAAGTTTCTGCTATTCGACGTACAAGCACGTGAAACCACCAGGCCTTGATCATTGGCCTCTGTTCGTGACATTTTCGTGTGACGCACGCCTAGTTGTCGGCCGCTGTGGCTGAGTGGTTCTAGTCGCTTCAGTCGGGAACCTCGCTGTTGCTACAGTAGCAGGTTCGAATCCTGCCTCGGGCATGGATGTGTGTGACGTCCTTAGGTTAGTTAGGTTTTATTAGTTCTAAGTCTATGGCACTGATGACCTCAGATGTTAAGTCCCGTAGGGCTTAGAGCCATTTGAATTTCTTCTGCCTAGTTGGTCCAGACAGCTCTATCATCCCCGTGACCAGCCTGTCGTCGTTGCGCAGCTGGGTGGTAGTTCGACATCCAGCCTTGGCCGGTCAGTACTGTACTGCCGATGCTGCTGTCACCACCAATTCTAGGCTGCGAACCTCCGTCCACCGCCGCTTGTGCAGCTCAGTCTCTGCTACCTTTATGTGACTATACTGCTGGGTAACAGCCATTCACACATGTGGTGAGTTTCACAGGATGTCCTCTACCCACTAGTTGCCTACTTCTCCTGCACCAACCTGCATTTCTTGTAGAGAAACACAGCACACTTCAAGCAATCCCAGACTCCTCACTGTAAAATATTCGAAAGTCTGTGATGAAATAAGGCGGAAAGCAGTCCTGTTACTGCACGATATAATTACTTACAAAAGGGATGAGAAGCGTCAAACATCCGTATATCCACATTTCTTTATGTCATCAATCTTCTAACCAGTTTTATGCGGCAACCATGTTTTTTCTCCTGTGCCAAACTCGTCATCTCAGACGAGCACTTGTACCTAATCTCTTCAATCATTTGTTAGATAAACTCCAATATGCAATCTCAATGTCCCTCTTAAGGAGACAAGGAGGAAGAAAATAGAAAGCCATGAAAGATCAAATGAAGATATATTAGAAATGTTTCTTACAAGAAGACGACATAAAAACATTACAGCAGAGAAGGTTACCTTTTTACCTGAAAAGCAAGAAGTTATCCCAAATATTAATGACACTTCGGGTAAGCCACAAGTTCTATGGCTAATGAAGAGTTGCTAAAAAAGAAAGAAAAAAAAGGAAGCAGCGGAAGAGACGGGTGAAGGACGTGGAATGAGAAAATTCGAAACGCAATAAAAACAAGTGACAATCTTATGTACATACGTTACCTAAACGAACGGATGAAGCAAGAAAAGGGGAATCCACCGCTGCAAAACTATATCACGATGAAAAAGACCACGCTAACTATATGATAAATAATTATTTGGAATTCAACTAATTTCATGGTGTCAGACCTACATCTTCAGGGAAACACACTTATTCCGTAACTTATTTCATGCGCTAACTATTAGATGACTCAGCATTCCTTGTCAGCTGTGACAAATATGGTCAACTTACCTCTTGATTGTTCAACATTTTTATCACAACTGACAGAGAATGTTGAGGCATCTACTGTCTATTACTTGAAACGAGTTACGGAATAACTATGTATCCCTGAAGATGTGGCTCTAGCACCATGAAACTAATTGGATCATAAATAAATATTTGTCCTGTAGCTGACGCAGTCTTTCCCATCATGATAATCATCAAGAGCCTTGCGACTATTTTATATGCTGCAATGGAGACGATGGCAGACAAATGTTGGCCTGTAATACCCTTAATCTTCTAGAGAGTGAAGAAACAGATCAATCAAATGTAAATAAAATCAAAGAAGCACTGTGGGTACAGAATTATAGATTTTTGTGGTCTGAATATTCCATGGGAAAATGACATTATTTGTGGAAAGAAAGTTCCATTGCCTTAGTGGAAATAGAAACACCGTTAAAGGAATTAAAGAATAGGAAGGCTGCAGAAAATGAAACGAATGTAAAATATTTGAGATATGAGAAAGTAATACTGAATCAGATTTTCTGAACCTAGTTCACTGACGCTGAGTGGATAGAGATTAGGCCTGTACATAAAAATGTGCTAGAAATATGTGTGAGTATCACAAGGGATTAAGCGTTTGGAATACAGGACACAAAAGATGTGCACGAATATTAAATTATAACGAGTACTGTAACAGATCGTTAATAGGGAAAAACCATACAATGGTGAGAGTAGTACAAACTGCCTGCGATAATTGGACATTCCGTGCTAAGGACGCATCTCTCTGGAATAAGTAACCAAAGCTGTATATTGAGGGACTCTGTGTGAAGCGATTACAGAGAGCGGACGTGTTTTATGTTGGAGAGATTTTGGTATTGTTGTGGGACGCTATTAAGCTCCATTGTGAATGTTTTGGCACAACAAAAAAATTCAAGAAAATAAAACGCATTCAAGGCGTGTATTTATCAATTTACAAAAGATTTGACAAACATTCTTCAGATATCACGTGATGTAGATGGATCGGAGGTGCAGTGAGGAATGATAGTGTGAGCCTGCAACTTTTCACGGTCAATATTCTTCGAGAGAATATCTCAGAAGCAATAAACGCTTCGATGATAAAAAAAGTTGGACACATCACTCCGTGGGCATCATACAACATGGAACCTAGTTGTGCCGAACGACCTTCGTAACAAAATAAACATTATAGAGATTTCACGTGGAGCGGAACAGTTCCGGCGAGGAGTATCAGCGAGATCGACGCTGCGGGACATATATCTAGCTCTCCTGTGGTTTTTAAAAGCAAAGACTTATATTCTTTAGCTTTTAAAAGACTGAAGCTAAAACCTAATAAAATCAAAATCATAACTAAAAAATACCGAAAATAAATAAGAAGCAAAGAATTTTCTTAAACAAATTTCTTAAGTAAATTAATTAATTAAAATATAATGAAGTACAAACCACCACAGACGCTTCATTAGCGGAAGACCCAAACAGCTTTTGTAAGGGACGATCGTGTACAGAGGCCACATTCATACTTAAGCAGATAACAGAAAGACTTGGTAATATAACCTTGAAATTCATGCTGTTTTCACTGATTACTGAAGAAAGGATTCGACGGAGTAAGTATGGAAAAATCATGTGAAATTATGACTCGAAGAGGACATCTGAATCACCTAATTAATGTACCAAAATGTATGTATGAAGATAAACAACTAACATACGTCGAAAATGGAAGATATAGAATAAAAGATACATGCAAAATAAGTGCAAGGTAGGAATGTATCTGGTCTCATATTTTGTTCACATTTCTTTTAAATGATTTGAGTAGAGAATGGATGTGCAAAATTTACGGACGGTTTGTATTGCACTAAATTTTACGCTTAAGACGATGATCAGATCATTATAATTAAAACTGAAGGCGATCTGCCACAGGCAGTGTATATATTGGAAAAGAAATTATGTGAGAACTATAATTTTAAAATTCACATAAATATAACAAAAATAGTGGTCTTCACAGGTAAATGTACTGTTCGAACCAAAACTGAACACAATCCGAGTCACAGGTTTCAATTTTTTAGAAACATATATGATTTACTTTTTTTTTTTTTTTTTTTTTTTGACTGGTCTGATGCGGCCCACCACGAATTCCTTTCCCCTGCCACAATCTCTTCATCTCAGAGTAGCACTTGCAACCTACGTTCTCAACTATTTGCCGGATGTATTCCAGTCTCTGTCTTCCTCTGTAGTTTTTGCCGTCTACAACTTCCTCTACTATCATGGAAGTCATACCCTGATGTCGTAACAGATCTCCTGTCATCCTGTCCTTTCTCTTTGTCAGTGTTTTCCTCATATTCCTTTGCGATTCTGCGCAGAACTTCCTCATTTCTTACCTTATCATTCCACGTAATTTTCAACATGCATCTGTAGCACCACATCTCAAATGCTTCGATATTCTGTTCCGATTTTCTCACAGTCCGTATTTCACTACCGCACAATGCTGTGCTTCCACAATTTAAGCCCTACGTTGATACTAGACTTCTCTTGGCCAGGAATGCCCTTTTGGTCAGTGCTAGAGTACTTTTGATGTCTTCCTTGCTCCGTCCGTCATTGGTTAGTGTTCTGCTAAGTAGCAGAATTCCTTAACTTCATCTATCTCGTGTCCATCAACCCTGATGTTACAGGGTGTTTCAAAAATGACCGGTATATTTGAAACGGCAATAAAAACTGGTTGGCTCTGAGCACTATGGGACTCAACTGCTGTGGTCATAAGTCCCCTAGAACTTAGAACTACTTAAACCTAACTAACCTAAGGACAGCACACAACACCCAGCCATCACGAGGCAGAGAAAATCCCTGACCCCGCCGGGAATCGAACCCGGGAACCCGGGCGTGGGAAGCGAGAACGCTACCGCACGACCACGAGATGCGGGCGGCAATAAAAACTAAACGAGCAGCGATAGAAATACACCGTTTGTTGCAATATGCTTGGGACAACAGTACATTTTCAGGCGGACAAACTTTCGAAATTACAGTAGTTACAATTTTCAACAACAGATGGCGCTGCAAGTGATGTGAAAGATATAGAAGACAACGCAGTCTGTGGGTGCGCCATTCTGTACGTCGTCTTTCTGCTGTAAGCGTGTGCTGTTCACAACGTGCAAGTGTACTGTAGACAACATGGTTTATTCCTTAGAACAGAAGATTTTTCTGGTGTTGGAATTCCACCGCCTAGAACACAGTGTTGTTGCAACAAGACGAAGTTTTCAACGGAAGTTTAATGTAACAAAAGGACCGAAAAGCGATACAATAAAGGATCTGTTTGAAAAATTTCAACGGACTGGGAACGTGACGGATGAACGTGCTGGAAAGGTAGGGCGACCGCATACGGCAACCACAGAGGGCAACGCGCAGCTAGTGCAGCAGCTGATCCAACAGCGGCCTCGGGTTTCAGTTCGCCGTGTTGCAGCTGCGGTCCAAATGATGCCAACGTCCACGTATCGTCTCATGCGCCAGAGTTTACACCTCTATCCATACAAAATTCAAACGCGGCAACCCCTCAGCGCCGCTACCATTGCTGCACGAGAGACATTCGCTAACGATATAGTGCACAGGATTGATGACGGCGATATGCATGTGGACAGCATTTGGTTTACTGACGAAGCTTATTTTTACCTGGACGGCTTCGTCAATAAACAGAACTGGCGCATATGGGGAACCGAAAAGCCCCATGTTGCAGTCCCATCGTCCCTGCATCCTCAAAAAGTACTGGTCTGGGCCGCCATTTCTTCCAAAGGAATCATTGGCCCATTTTTCAGATCCGAAACGATTACTGCATCACGCTATCTGGACATTCTTCGTGAATTTGTGGCGGTACAAACTGCCTTAGACGACGCTGCGAACACCTCGTGGTTTATGCAAGATGGTGCCCGGCCACATCGCACGGCCGACGTCTTTAATTTCCTGAATGAATATTTCGATGATCGTGTGATTGCTTTGGGCTATCCGAAACATACAGGAGGCGGCGTGGATTGGCCTCCCTATTCGCCAGACATGAACCCCTGTGACTTCTTTCTGTGGGGACACTTGAAAGGCCAGGTGTACCGCCAGAATCCAGAAACAATTGAAGAGCTGAAGCAGTACATCTCATCTGCATGTGAAGGCATTCCGCCAGACACGTTGTCAAAGGTTTCGGGTAATTTCATTCAGAGACTACGCCATATTATTGCTACGCATGGTGGATATGTGGAAAATATCGTACTATACAGTTTCCCAGACCGCAGCGCCATCTGTTGTTGAAAATTGTAACTACTGTAATTTCGAAAGTTTGTCTGCCTGAAAATGTACTGTTGTCCCAAGCACATTGCAACAAACGGTGTATTTCTATCGCTGCTCGTTTAGTTCTTATTGCCGTTTCAAATATACCGGTCATTTTTGAAACACCCTGTAAGTTTATCCTGTTCTCATTTCTGCTGCTTCTCATTATTTTCCCCATTCTTCGGTTTACTCTCAATCCATATCCCGTATTCATTAGACTGTTCATTCCATTCAACAGATCATGTAATTCTTCTTCATGTTCACTTAGGGTACCAATGCCATCAGCGAATCTTAAAGCTGATTTCCTTTCACATTGAATTTTAATCCCGTTCTTGAACATTACATTTATTTCTCTCATTGCTTCTTCAAGTACACATTGAACACTAGGGGAGAAAAACTACACCGCTTACACCCTTCTCTATCCATACACTTCGTTCTTGGTCTTACACTCTTACGTTCCCTCTTGGTTCTGGTACTTATTGTATATTGTCCGTCTTTCCCTACAACTTCCCCTTATTTTTCTAAGGCTTTCAAACGTATTGTACTGCTTTACATTGTTGAATGCTTTTTGCACGTCAACAAGTCTTATGAAAGTGTCTTGATTTTTCTTCTTCCAGTTATCAACCGCAACTTCACAACCACCTCTCTCGTGCCCTTATCGGTCCTAAATTTTTGTTAGCAACTTGAGTGCACGACCCATTACGCTTGTTGTTGTTGTGGTCTTCAGTCCTGAGACTGGTTTCATACAGCTCTCCATGATACCCTGTCCTGTGCAAGCTTCTTCATCTCCCAGTACTTATCGCAACCTACATCCTTCTGATTCTGCTTAGTGTATTCATCTCTTGGTCTCCCTCTACGATTTTTACCCTCCACGCTGCCCTCCAATACTAAATTGGTGATCCCTTGATGCCTCAGAACATAACGCTTATTATGTGATAACTGTCGCACTTACTGGCTTCGGCAATCTTGAGAATTCTTGGGATGTCGTTTTCCCGAAAGTCTGATGGCATATCGCCAGTCTCATACATTTTAGACACCAACTTCAATATTCGTTTTGTAGTCACCTGCACCAATGAATTTAGAAACTCCGATGGAAAGTGATCTATCTCTTCTGCCTGATTTCATTTTTAAGTCTTTTACAGCTACATCTATATCGATAGTCCGCAATCCACCTGACCTCTACTAGTCATTTCTTTTTCTGTTACATTCGCTAACAGAACGAGAGAGAAACGACTTTGTATATGCCTCCGTATGATCCTTAATTTCTCGCACCTTATATTCGTGGTCTTAGTGCAATGTAAGTTGGAGACTACAGAATCGTTCTGCCGACAGCTTCAAATGCTAGTCCTCTAATAGTGTTCCTCCAATAGTGTTCCTCAAAAAGAATGTGCCTTCCCACCAGGAATTCCCATCTGAATTCTCGAAGTATCTCTATATTAGTTGAGTACTGCTCGAACCTACCAGTAACAAATCTAGCTGGCCGATGTTTCTTCCATTTCATATCACTTTGCAACGTTACGCCCGGATACTTAAATGAAGTGACTGTATCAAGCAGAACACTACTAATGCTGTATCCGAACATTACTGATTTACCCTTGGTACTCAGCACCAACTAACATTTTTCTACATTCAGAACTAGCAGCCATTCGTCAGAACAACTAGAAATTTTCTCTAAGTCATTTTGTATCCACCTACAGTCACTCTAGGATGACATTTTACCATACCCCACAGTATCATTAGCAAACAACCGCAGATCGCTCTCCACACTTTCCGCCAAATCATTTATGTACATAGAAGACTACAGCGATCCTATCACACTTCCGTCAGGTATTCATGTCGATACTCTTACCTCTGATGAACATTCACCGTAGACGAAAATATGTGGGGTTCTATTATTTAAAAAAATCTACGAGCCACATGTCGACGAACTTATACCATATTCTCGTACCTTCTTTAACAGACAGAAACAGGGCACCGTGTCAAACGCTTTCGGAAGTCTAGAAATATAGGATCCGCCTGTGGCCCTTCATCCATTGCTCGCTGTATGTGATGTGAGAAAAGGGCAAGCTGAGTTTCAGACGAGTGATGTTTTCTAAAACCATGTTGACTGGTCGACGTAAGCTTTTCGGTCTCAAGGAATTTGTTATATTCGTACTGAGAATATGTTCAAGGATTCTGCACTAAACGGATGTAAGTAATATTGGTCTGTACGGATCCGTTCATTTTCCGATCTTATAACAGTAGTTACCTACCTTTTTGCCACTTTCGCTTGGGACTTTGCGCTGGGGGAGATATTCGCTATACATGCAAGCTAAGTAAGGAGTCAGTCTCGTAGAGTACTATTTGAAAAACAGAATTGGGATTCGATCCGCACCTGGTGTCATTTATTTTCAACTCCTTAAGTTGTTTCTGTACTCGACGGATGCTTATTACTGTGTCATCCATACGGGAGCCTGTTCCATGGTCAAACGGCGCTATGTTTGTACGATTCTCCTGCGTGAACCATCTCTTAAACGTGAAAGTTAAAACTTCGGCTTTCGTTTTGCTGTCTTCAAGTACCACACCAGAATCGTCAACGAGTGACTGCGTGAAAACCTTAGACCACTTAGCCATTTCACGTAGGACCAAAATTCCGTCGGGCTTTCAGCCAGATCTTTTTCTACACTGTGGTAGTGGTTGTTTGTTTCGTGTATAGATTGTTTCACAGACGAACGAATCCCTACTAGCCTTGCTTGTCGTCATTTCCACTTTCTCTTTGGAACAGTGAATGCAACACCCTCTGTTTCCAGATCAGTTTCCAGATCTCATCATTAAACGATGATGGTTCTCTTCCGTCGTTATTCCATTTACTAGGCACATAATTCTTTAGACCATCATTTACAGTCTGCGTAAACTTTGTCCGTAATTCCTCTACTTCCATCTTACTGGGCGAAGCGGTGTCAGTTCACTGTCTAAGTGAGATGTTAACAACTGCTTGTCTTCTGTTTCTAGCAGAAATACTCTCCTAATCTTCTTGACTGGGTTATTAAATTTCGTAATCTTAGTTGCTATAATGACATAATCGCTAATCCCCGTTTGTATACTAACGTTGTCAATAACGTCCGGCGTATTTGTACCCAAGAGGTTTAAGATTGCTTCTAAGCTGCTCAATACAGTTTCCTGTGCAATGAAACAACAGACATCCCAGTCCATACTCGGCTCCGACTACCAACGCATTATCTGGGCATTTACGCGCTGCAGACCACAGACATTCTTTGAATGACTCTAGAACTGTTACAATAGTATAGTGTGGCCGGTAAAACATCCAACAACTAACCTTATTTCATCTAGACTTGTTACACGCGACCATATAACTTCAATGTGACACTCAACTTCGACTTCAATAAGCCAATATTTTAGTCAACCGCAACGAACACTCCTCCCTCCTGTGGCCTCTACTTAGTCTTGCCGATATACGTTCCATGACTCGGTAATATCTCATAGCTTTCCACTTCGGGTTGTCCGCATCTCGTGGTCTTGCGGTAGCGTTCTCGCTTCCCGCGCACGGGGTCCCGGGTTCGATTCCCGGCGGGGCCAGGGATTTTCTCTGCCTCGTGATGACTGGATGTTGTGTGTCTTTCATCATTATTTCATCCCCATCGACACGCAAGTCGCCGAAGTGGCGTCAACTCGAACGACTTGCACCAGGCGTACGGTCTACCCAACGGGAGGCCCCAGCCGCACGGCATTTCCGTTTTACTTCCGGTTTCAATCAACTCTCGGTCCCGAGAAAAATTAGAGAGCGAGAACTTTCCTGGTGGGCAGTAAATTTTGATTTAATCCTGGATCCCCTATCTCTTCCCTATTGGCTCCTGTTTCCTTTTTGTCAAGTCATCAGACATCCCCCTTACAGAGGCCCTCAATGTACTCTTTCCATGTACCCGCTAACTACTCGCATGTAACTGTAGCATTCCTGCTGCACTCGTACTGTTAACGGCCTTGATTTCAACTTTTCTTTATGCTGAGTAAATTTTTCCGACAGTCATTTCTTTTACGATTGCTTCACATTTTTCATGCAGCCATTTAGCCTCAGCGTCCTCGTTTTCCTATTTTTTTCATTCCCAAGTGACTTATTTTTCTTTATTCTTGAATGTCCCTAAACATGTTTGTACTTCCTTCTTTCGTCAAGCAAACGAAGTATTTGTTGTGTTACACATGGTTTCTTCGCAGCTACCTTTTTTGTACCTGCTTATTTTCTCTCCTGCTTCTGTGATTGCCCTTTTTAGATACGTCCAGTTCTCTTCAACTGGTCGATGATGCCTAAATACTAAAACAGAAAATAAAGACAAATCAAGGCCTACAAAGTAATTTGGGAGTCTGCTTTCATCTATGAATGGGAGACAGAGACGTTGACAAAAGCTGATGGAAACAAGGTACAGTTTGCTGAAATGAGAGTTTTAGGAACCATAAAAGGATGTGCCCTTTCAGATGAAATTGGACATGAAAAAATACGGGAAGATCTAGGAATAAATTATTTCGTAAGAAAAGTTGTGAAGTATAGAAATGACTGAAGCCCATGTTGATAGGATGCAGAGAGAGAGGAACCCAAGAAGAGTGTAGTATTTCACACCCTTGGGAATCAAATATCAGGGAGAACAAACAAACGACGTTTAAATACATTTTGAAGCCGGAAGGGGCAACATGTGTAGTGCAGAAGAAGAGTAAGGCGAGTAAGAAATAGACAGGCACTGAGTTTTCACCAACGATGGTTGAGAAGAATTTTTAAAACTAGCTATCACGACCACGTTTAAAATGATGTAGCCCGAAGAAAAAGTGATGTACGCAACCAGCACAAAATAACTGCTGAAAGGAGACTGAATGGGACATTTACAAGGGCGTGCTGCAGTGATATGCGTCCGAATTTTATATGTGAAAACTGGTAAGCATTTTTACATATAACGAAGTTTGTAAACTTTCTACAGTTTCACTCTTCATATCTGCATAATTATTTCTCAATATAACCGTAGCGGTGAACACATTTCTCCATACGAAAGAATTCTTTGTTGATACTGTCAATGTAGACTGTTTGATTTTTTGACGGAGCCACAACCTCATCTATTCTTGCACCGTGTCATCGCAACTGAAGTGAAGTCCTCGAAAGTGTCCTTTTAGTTTTGGAAAGAGATGAAAATTGGATGGGTCAGGTCGAGATTGCGTGGATGATGAACGATGACAGTGAATTCAGGTTGGACTGTTGGAAAGGAAAAGTAGGAAGATGGGGTTTAACGTCCCGTCGTCATCGAGGTCATTAAAGACGAAGCACACGTTCGGTTTGAATCAAAGATGGAGGAAATCGGCCGCGTTCCTTAAAGGGAACTGTCCCGATATTTGCCTAGAGCGATTTAGGGAAATCACAGAAAAATTAAATTTGGATCGCTGGAAGTGAGTTTGAACAGTAGTCCTCCCAAATGCTAGTCTAGTGTGATAACCATTGCGCCAAATCGTTCTGTCCGGATCATTGTAGATGTCACAGTGCTCGTGTGTGTGTTCTGTCATTGTCGTAGTGAAGGAAGTGAGTTCATCCACGAGTGGATGAACTCTTCGAATACGAAACCCAACTACAGCAAGCTGTTTCTCACGCAACGACTTACGTACGTTACACACTGCCTTGTTACAAGGTAGAATTCGGAGAGAGGGCTGTAAATATGTACACATGAAGAATCAATACGTAGAAAGTTAATACCGTTTGTTTTACTCAAAAGGTTTTATAAGTTTTCACGTAAAAGTTTCGGATACATTGCTTTTCAGCACGCCCCCCTTCCCCCGGTCTCGTACAATACAGAAAAAGCTTAATCGGATGAAACTGAAAAGCTACATACAACCAAACATGTTCCTGATTTTTGTGAATTTATTATTGCTATTTTTGTTTCGGAGGCGATATTTTGTGAAATTTCTATCATCAACATTGTATTGAGAACGCCTAAATGTACTTCTGACTCCCCACCTACATAGGATACAAACAAACGACGTTCAAATACGTTTTGAAGCCGGAAGGGGCAATACGTGTAGTGCAGAAAAAAAGGAAGACGAGTAAGAAAGAGATAAGCCCTAAGTTTTCACCAACGATGGTTGAGGAGAATTTTTAAAACTAGCTATCGCGACCACGTTTTAAATTATGTATTTGTGAATTTATTATTGCTATTTTTGTTACGGAGGCGATATTTCGTGAAATTTCTATCATCAACATGGTACTGAGAATGCAAAAACGTACTGCTGACTCCCCACCTACATGGGGAGAAATAGAGATCGCGATGAAGTAAGAGAAATCTGATGTCGCACGGAATGATTTAGTTGCTCGTATTTCCCACCCGCTGTTCGAGAGTGGAACGGTAGAGTAATCTTTTGATGTCCTAATGCATTTATCGAATGTAGTCATGTCACCATATTCTAGAACACTGTATTCAGTGGTGTGAATGACGATACACGTATGCCGGTACTTCCACACACACACGTTCACATGGTCACGAACCGGTGGCGAAGACAGTATTAGCATTCCTTCTCTAAACCCTCGCACAAACGAAAAAATGGCTGACACCGAAATAAGTGTCCAAGGAAAAGAAAAGCAACTGAAATCACTCAACAGAGGAAAGTCCACTGAACCTGACGGGTTGGGAAAGAGCAGAGGTAGCCCCAGTCTTCAAGAAGGGTCGTCGAGGAGATGCGCAAAACTATAGACCTATGTTGTAGAATTTTAGAACATGTTTTTTTGCTCGCGTATCATGTCGTTTCTGTAAACCCAGAATCTACTCTGTAGAAATCAACATGGATTCCGGAAACAGCGATCGTGTGAGACCAAACTCGCTTCATTTGTTCATGAGACCCAGAAAACATTAGATACAGGCTCCCAGGCAGATTCCATTTTCCTTGGCTTCCGGAAGGCATTCGATACAGTTCCGCACTGTCGCCTGATACACAAAGTGAGAGCATACGGAATATCAGACCAGCTGTGTGGCTGAAGATTTTTAAGAAAAAAGAACACAGCTTGTTGTTCTCAATGGAGAGACGTCTACAGACGTTAAAGTAAACTCTGGCGTGCAACAGGGGAGCGTTATGGGACCATTGCTTTTAACAATATATATAAATGACCTAGTAGATAGTGTCGGAAGTTCCATGCGGCTTTTCGCGGATGATGCTGTAGTATACAGAGAAGTTGCAGCATTAGAAAATTGCAGCGAATTGTAGGAAGATCTGCAGCGGATAGGCACTTGGTGCAGGGAGTGGCAACTGTCCCTTAACATAGACAAATGTAATGTATTGCGAATAAATTGAAAGAAGGATCCTCTTTGTATGATTATATGATAGCGGAACAAACACTGGTAGCAGTTACTTCTGTAAAATATCTTGGATTGTGCGTGCGGAACGATTTGAAGTGGAATTATCATATAAAATTAATTGTTGGTAAGGCGGGTACCAGGTTGAGATTCATTGGGAGAGTCCTTAGAAATTGCAGTCCATCAACAAAGGAGGTGGCTTACAAAACACTCGTTCGATCTATACTTGAGTATTGCTCATTAGTGTGGGATCCGTACCAGGTCGGGTTGATGGAGGAGATAGGGAAGATCCAAAGAAGAGCGGAGCGTTTCGTCTAAGGGTTATTTGGTAAGCGTGATAGCGTTACGGAGATGTTTAGCAAACTCAAGTGGCAGGCTCTGCAAGAGAGGCGCTCTGCATCACTGTGTAGCTTGCTGTCCAGGTTTCGAGAGGGTGCGTTTCTGGATGAGGTAACGAATATATTGCTTCCCCCTCCTTATACCTCCCGAGGAGATCAGGAATGTAAAATTAGAGAGACTCGAGCGTGCACGGAGGCTTTCCGGCAGTCGTTCTTCCCGCGAACCATACGCGACTGGAACAGGAAAGGCAGGTAATGACAGTGCACGTAAAGTGCCTTGCGCCACACACCGTTTGGTGACTTGCGGAGTATAAATGTAGATGTAGATACAAGAACAGAAAGTTCCTCCACTTCTTGCATAGAAACGAAACGCTCTTGCTGCCAACGTATTAGTTGGAGTTTTAAAGTTGTCTGAGTGTAGAGACAAAAAGTGATTATATGCAACCTCTGTGAAACACTATATGTACATAAAGTATATGATTGTAGGACGTCTTCCCTTCTGAATAGCCTATACTGTATCTTCTCTCAATCTCCGTCGTGTGGTGAAAGGCGCTCTACAAACAGTGCGGTGGAGACTGCTGTCAGTGGATATCCGCGTTGTTGGAGAAGTGCTGTCAGCAGCTGGCAGAGCAGCTTCTCAGGAGCCGTCCTCCAAAGCTCGCAGCGGTGCCACGCCTGGCTGATGCGCACTGACTGCTCTGCGTTAATTAGCCCCAGCCCTGGGAAGGACAGCGGACAGTAAGGGAGTGGCGGGGGCGACGGGGGGACAGAGGGGGGCGGTTGATCCACGGCCCCCACACAGGAGATCGCCGACACTCGTCCCCGCCTCAATTTGCGTGTTAATTGGGAGCGGGAGAGGCCCAAGGCGGACACCTCGCCGACGCGATGCGACGCCAAAGCCCCCCGTCCCCGGCCCCAATGTAATTTGGAAAATGAATTCACAATTGAATTTTAGCAGACCAGCGTGTTATTTATTCAGTAATTGGAGAAACAATGACGACAGTCAAATTGCCGCGGGTGGCTTGTCAGAATTACGTACATCTGCTGGCGACGCTTCGGCCGGTGGGGGCGGCAAACACGCAGGATGACGTCACGGAGAGCTCGGAAAGTCAAACTAGCGCGGCTTACTGACGTCTCGAGGACTTCCATTAATTTGAAAATTAATTATATTTCAATTGGCAATAGGATTTCATATTTATTGCACCCGATGGTAACTAAACAGTCTGCAAATTAAAGAGTGTTAAAACGAATGCAAATATGCATCTGAATTTCCATTACACTAAATAAATAACCCCGAAATAATTACTGCGCTATACAGAGAGTGAATTCGTTAATCACTTGTATCACGTCGCTGTTGCACATGAGACTCATACGTATGGAGAATGATACTGAACATCAAATCAAATATTACAGCTGTATATCTCCTTAATTTCTCATTTTGTGGCAGATCACTCGTCTGATTTCTCTTCATAGGTCTTGAAGGTATGTACTGGGCAGTTGCACTCCTCCTACGTATTATGATTTCGACAGAATCCTCGTCTACATCTACATTCCACAACCCAGCTTATGGTTTGTGGAGGAGGATATTTTCTAAACGCTGTCACTTCCCTTATTTCTTGTTCCAGTACCGAATGGCATGTGGCAAGAAAGAGTGTCGATAGTCTCGGTGTGAGGTCGATTAACAGATTTTTACCTCCATGGTCTCATACCGATGTACACGTGGGAAAGAGCAATACATTGATTGACTGATCTATAAATGTATGCTCTAGAAATTTAAAAAAATAAGCAGCATCGTCATGCACTGTCAGTGGAGTTGAATAAGTGTTTCCGTGACGCATTTCCGCTTACCAAACTATCTTGTGACACGATACGCTGTTCTCCTTTGCACCTTTTCTGTTTACTTTTGCAGTCATATATTGTACGGACACTAGACTGACGAGCGTAGAATAGGGTTTAGGTGCCTCTTTAAGGGGCTCCGGAACGCCCTATACTTGCAATGTTAAAATAACGCTTATAAATTACATCTTTCCTCACAAAGTATTTGAGGTAGGAAGTTGAACTTTTTACAGATTATTTATTGGAATATGGGCTACAACTTAACACAGGGATTTTACAAAATTTTAGTTCAGTTATTAAAGATGATTTTTTTTCAATTGTAATGAAAATTCACAACATTTTTTTGCAATTTTGTATTTATATATTCAAAAATATACAGTTTTTTGGAAAAAGGCTGTGTTAAATTATGCAGAAGGTACTGTGTAACATTTACTGAAAGTTTGAAACAAATATGTTTGGAAGATCCTTAGAAAACATGTAATTAGTATGAGAAAATAAAAGTTTTGGGAATCGAGCGACAAAGATTGGATTAACTTTGTAGTGCATTCCAGGTCCATAGGATGGATTATCTTCATCCTCTGCAAACTCCTCCTCCAGCTTCCTCTTGTTCCTCCTCCTGTTTACTCTTGCTTGTATTTCTAGACTCTTTGCAGCCCTGTCTGCAGCCCGAAGGCGTTCCTTGTCTAAAGCAAGCATCGCTCGTACCATGTTAGAACCTATCTTCATTCCCATATTTCTAAATACCTTGCACCTTACAATGTTGCCATCATTGAAAGTCGCAACAGCATCATACACACCAAAGTGAAGTGTTTCTATTCCAACAAATACAGTCTTGGGGATTCTCGACCATATAACACTATTTACACTTTCATTGGGGTTTTGAGTTTTTCCTTGAATACACTTTTTCAACAGTTCAGGTGCTGCTAAGTCTCTGAAAATAGGTTTTATCACCTCCATTATTGCATGAGGCAGACTATGCTTATGAGTGTACACTTCACCAGATAGCAATCCTTTGTTATATTTACACCAACTGTCTTCTTCTTTGGGACACAAGCTATGTTGGGGATTTTCATCGTCTTTATTGTTTACAGTAATAACACATACCTTTGGCTTTCCAACATTTCTCCTTTTCTTAAAAGCCTTCAGAGGATTTCTAATAACTTTACTATTACTCATTATTATACTTCAACAAAACAGAGACTCAAGAAACAGAATTAATTACGAATATTTTCGAGATAACGACAGAGTAAATAAACATGAAACAATCGACAATCACACCAGCGATATATATTGAACCATTACAGGTTAGCCACAACACATACTTTATCTCACATCACTAAAATGTACCTGATGAACACGGACGTTAATAATAACACCATTTGACAGCAGTTTAACAGCGCCACAGTGGGTCACGCCCATGTAGAACACATTTCAAAAAAAATTTAAAAATAGTTGTAGTCTTCGGAATTGAATAAATTATATATCTATTAAAAGGTAATAGTCTGCAGATTCAGAAAACGCAAAAAAGTAAAAATTGAACTTTCCATGATTTTGAGCCTTTCCGGAGCCCCTTAAACTGTACGGAAGGTAAAATATTTAAATATCAAGGCATTCTTACACGTGAAAAATTCGAATTTACACATATGGAAGCGTTGTGTGAGGTTGTCATGTCCAAAATGAACACGGTGAAATACAGATATTCTCCTCGAGGCAGTGTGACACCAATGATGTTTCAATGCTGTAATGTGATCATCTGGAAAATATTCTAGGACGTTTAGCTGAACTGAATGTAATATTTAATTAGAGAGCACTTATCTCTTATTAAATGCCATATTCTCCTGTTTCTTTGCCTCCTATATGATAAAATCTCCTTACAGTTATATTCCTTACTATTCCGTTAATTTCCAAGTTCTACCAATTTCGGGATCATATCACTCATGTTTAGGCACCTGCTGTAGAGTAGTTACAGTTAATCTACCATACAACCAGTAACGTTAGGAACATAATCGCCAACAGGAGCTCATGAGACTGGAGTTTAGCGCTACGTCAAAGAAGCAGATGGTGTTTGGGCGGTAACATGGGTAGGTGGAGCATAGAATTTGGTGTCGACGTTTTTTAAAGTCGAGGAATTCACATCAGAATAACATTTTTTTATTCCGTGCGCCTGCAACATCTTGTTTTTGTGGGTTAACACAAAAGCCATAGGAAAACAGCTTGCCTCCTGAAGAGCGCTGTTCAGAAATACGTTCCTAATATTATAGGATGTATGTTAAAGTAATTATAACGATTATGTTGAAAGCTATTACCTCCGCTCGTCGAGGGAGACAATATTAGGCTCGTCAGCTGCTACTCTTCTACCAGGAAATAGGCTAAAGCAAAAATTGTGAACTCAATGGAACTGGGTCATCCCGACAAGAAACATCAGCAGACAAATTCAACTCTTATATATTAAAGAAAGACATAATTTCCTCCATGTTGGTTGGTTAAGATAATTTAATTATTCAGTACTATTGGCCTTTTTCGTGCTTTACCTCAATTTCAAGTGCACAAATGAACTTGGACATATTTTACTATCTATATATACAATCCACATGTCACACACGTCCATACATGGAACACGAACTCTTAACAAGTAAGACAGAAAACACACATTCTCTACAGAGTACATTACAGCCACGTGTGTTTCGAAAGAAATTTATCGAAGCCTTGGTGCCCACAAAAAATAAATCAGTTTTTGGTTTTCTCGGTGCTCAGTTACTGGAGTAATCGTATTCCAAAATAGTCCGACGTTTCCACCACGTGTTATGACAGTTTTCCTTCACCACCTTACGTGAAATCAAGTTGTAAGTAGGCTGTTTAGGTTCTTTTGGTAACGCCACCTCTCTATGAAAATCACTGGCTGTGCTGTGTGCAGTCTGTGGCTGCTTTGCATTGTTGTAATACTCAACCATTGTAGTGTTAGGCAGCTGGCTATGAACAGCGCGTAGCGTTGCGCAGTTGGAGGTGAGCCGCCGGCAGTGGTGGATGTGGGGAGAGAGATGGCGGAGTTTTGAAATTTGTCATGAACTGCTATATTTATATACGATGATATCAAGGTAAATACATTGTTTGTTCTCTATTAATATCTTTCATTTGCTAACTATCCCTATCAGTAGTTAGTGCCTTCCATAGTTTGAATCTTTTATTTAGCTGGCAGCAGTGGCGTTCGCTGTATTGCAGTAGCTTGAGTAGCGAAGATTTTTGTGAGGTAAGTGATTTGTGAAAGGTATAGTTTAATGTTAGTCAGGGCCATTCTTTTGTAGGGAATTTTGAAAGTCAGTTTGCGTTGCGCTATAAAAATATTGTGCGTCAGTTTAAGCACAGTCCTGTAAAATTGTTCAAAGGGGACGTTTCATATGTCGACCCTTAGCCTAGGATACCTCACTGGAATCTTCTGTTTTTTTCTTGTAGTTTGTGTATTAGTGTAGATTTTGTTTATTGCTAGTGCGTAATTGTAGAGAAAATCTCCTGTGTAGTTGCAGTCTTTCATTGTTGTACAGTAAAACAGTTGTGGCATGCATGAGATTTGCACCAAGTATTTCGCAGCTGCAATTAACTAGATATTATTTTCAGTGTCATGTTAATGTGTTTTCTAATTTTTGCTCTTCAAATTGTGTTTTTCTGTGTTGTCGTGTGAAATATTGTGACAATAATGGCGTGTGAAAAACGTAACACTAGGCTCCAAAGTAAACTGAGAAATGACAGCGAAGACGAAAGCAGTGTGTTAGCGCCACTGTGTAATGAATTAACTAATGTTCAACATAGTAACTTGGTAATTGTGCATAGGGAAATGGAGCGGGCGGCAAACAATGGCGTAGGCAGTGAAACAATTGGTGAACAGTGAAGTATTATCGATCGATCGGTCGGCAATAGCTCGCCTCAGGAATCCGAAATGACGCGACACGATCTCGCAAATACTGTAGATTCAGGATTTGGATCCTCACCGTTTTCTCAAATAAGTCAAGACACATTTTCTGCTTGTCAAAATGTGAATGTTTCCGGTGCAAATTCACTGCCGAAAAGCACTGAGGAACATGTTCCAGACACCAGTGCATTGTTATTACAATTAATACAACAAATGGAACAAAATCTTCAAAAGTTAGACGCAATGGAACAAAATCTTCAAAAGTTAGACTCATTGGAACAAACTCTTGAACAAACACGTGAGGATTTAACTACTGAGTTACATCACATTGAATCGAAATGTCAAAAAGTCTGTAATGACGTAAAAACACAAATTTGTGAGCATTTCCAACCTATTTTTTCGCGTCATGAAAATGCACTACAGAATCACGAAGCAGCCATAAAAGAACTGCAAACTACTGTTCATGAAAATCATGAGACCTTGCAAGCTAAATTTGACTCAGTTGCATCTACCGATTCGGTTACGCAACTTGCAAAAACTCAGGAAAACTTGAAGGACACAGTAGATTCGATTTCAAAACAAATGGACACTCTGAAACTTGGTTCAGAAAAACACACTGAGGAAATGTGTTCACTATCGGAGAAAGTAGCCGAACTTTCGGATCAGGTCACTAACTTATGTACAAAGGTAGATGATGATCTGAATGACACAAGACCTGTAGCCTTCACTGACACAGAGGAGTATGAACAAATTAGAAAATTCAAACAAAATCAAAATCAAATCAATACACAGTACAAAAGAGAAATCCGGGAAGTACAAGATCAGTTGACGCAGGTAATACAATAATTAGATATTTCAGAGGACACTCGCGCTCCAGTACAGGAAGAGGGACAAAGAAATACGGAACAGCCACAAAATAATAACACAGCGCATTTCGGAAATTATGAAAGAAATTGGCAAGGTGCACCGAATTTTGAAGTGGAACCGCCGAAACGACGTAACAATGACCGATATGCGACTCGCCGACATGATGATTTTGACTATAAGCTGTTCATTACTACACGTAAATTTAAAACATTTAAGAATTCTGCCAACGACATTCATCCACAAGCATGGCTCCATCAATTCTCTCATTGTTTTCCTCCCAACTGGTCGTTAGAACACAGATTAGAATTTATGTGTGGCTACTTAGAGAATGAACCAGCTGTAAGAATGCGATCGGTCATTCACGATTGCCACAGTGAAGGAGAATTTTACCATGCCTTCCTCTCAGCATATTGGTCTCAAGCCACACAAGACCGAGTAAAACATGGCATCATAATGATGAAACATTTCGAACAATCTGAATTTTGCAGTCTTGTTAAATATTTTGAAGACATGTTGCACAAAAACCAGTACCTGTCAAACCCATACAGCCCCTCAGAACTCATCCGCATTTGCTTAATGAAATTGCCTGAACATTTAAGAAATATTATTTTAGCAGGACGTTGCAAAGACGACATTGAAACTTTTCAGGGACTGTTACAAGAACTGGAAATTGACACTGACAATCGCAGAACGCAGGAGCACAACAATTACAGATCATATCCGTCGCAATTCCGCGATGAAAGAAATAATAACTGGACGCGACAAGGCTATTCTCACAACACAAATCGTGACCAAAAAAGACACCACCAATATGACAACCGTTGGCAGAATAATAGGTACAGAGAAAGATCGCACTTCCATAGTAATGAATATGACAGAGACAATCATAGAAACAGACAATTTGGCAACCAGAACTATTATTGTCACTGGAGACAGAATAACTTTAGACGCAACAGTCCAGCGC
The DNA here is from genome assembly GCF_023898315.1 of Schistocerca nitens. NCBI lineage: Eukaryota > Metazoa > Arthropoda > Insecta > Orthoptera > Acrididae > Schistocerca > Schistocerca nitens. The sequence continues at coordinate 182,238,499 of NC_064620.1, read as the reverse complement.
GCAGTTACGATTCAGGGAGAAATTCTCCACCTCGTGACCGACAAGAAAGAAACTATGGAATCTACCGACATGACGACAGACGATATGATCGTAACGACAGACCTGAAATACATCAGAACTGGCGGGATTTAAACAGGGCAGGGCCTTCTCGTCAGAGTGAATTTGTAGAAGTTAGGTCTCCAAATCCCAATAACGACGCGCGCCAACAAAGAGACAATAGGCAATGACTCATACCCCAGGCAGCCACAAAACGTACGTATGAAACTAACGACGCAGCTGCCGTAGCTAGTAATTACGTAAAAATGGAAGACATTAGGGACATCTTACTCCAAGAACACTACATAAAACATAACATTGCGTATCCTGTGATTCACATTACAGTAAATGACGTAAAATTTACGGCAGTACTTGACTCTGGCAGTCCCATTTCAGTAATTAGTGAAACAGCCTTTAGCAAATGCAACAAATCGAACGATTGCCCCACACTTCCGTTACGTAAGATTAAATTACAAGGTGCAATCTTTGGAAAAAGTGTAGATGTACGCCAACAAACCAACTTAGAATTCTTTTGTCAAAGCCACAGTTTCTCTATGAACTTTCTTATTGTTCCATTATTGTCGACGGAAATTATACTGGGAGTAGACTTTTTGAATGAATACAAAGCAATCTTAAGCTTTCACGATGCTGAAATAAGTTTAGAAAAAGAAGGTAAGTCAGTAGCTTTGAAATTTGAAGATTGGCTCTCAAACCATGACGAAGAAATTAATCGGCTTTACTTTCTGTTAGACAACAGTTCGGAATTTTCGACGGAACTTTACACTAACAATCACTCTGCAAGTACTGACAGGGGTTATATCGACGGCGCATTTGATACTAATGAGTTAATTCAGAATAAAATTCAAACAATTGAGAATTGTAATGACACCGATAGGCAGGACCTTTATGAGATTTTACAAGCACATTCCACAGTTTTTACTCACAAAACAGGAACAATCAAGGGATTTCAATACCAATTTCGTGTTCGTGAGCATACTAAATTTTGTGTTTGACCATACGTAATTCCGGCGCATTATAGGGACCGTGTTAGAACAGAAATACAATCTATGCTTGACGAGGGCATTATTGAGCCTGCAGTAAGCTCATACAACAATCCATTACATGTTGTTGAGAAGAAAAATGGATCGATCAGGCTTGTCTTAGATTCGAGACAAATCAATACTATCATTATTCCTGAAACAGACAGGCCGCAAACGTTTGAAGAACTTCTTCAAAATTTTAATGGTGTAAACGTGTTGTCTTCCATTGATCTCAGATGCAGCTTTTATCAGATCGAAATTCATCCAGAATGTAGAAAATACACAGCTTTCCTTTGTTTCGGCGTTTGTTATCAGTTTCGGAAACTTCCTTTTGGTTTGAACATTTCTTCAGCAGCATTCATTCGCGGGCTAAATTCCATATTACCTGAGTTCTTAAAAAGTCACATCACCTTATATGTGGACGATATTCTAATAGCAAAAGCTTCATGGGAGCAACATAATCGCATCCTCAACAGTTTGTTACGTATTTTTGCAGAATCTGGAATTACAGTTAACTTGGAAAAGTCTGAATTCGGTAGGTCAAAGGTGAGGTTTTTGGGACATATTATTTCTTCTGAAGGCATTCAGCCGGATCCTGAAAAGTTAGAAGCAATCAGAGCCATTCCAGTTCCATCCACAAAAAGACAAGTCCGCAGTTTTCTGGGCCTCGTAAATTTTTACCGTCGTTTTCTGAATATGCAAATTCTTGTTACACCAAAACTTTGTTCTCTCACTGGAAAAAATACTATTTGGAACTGGGACGAAGAAGCACAGTTGGAATTCAGTTCTTTGAAAGAATCGCTACTTAACGCGCCAATACTAGCTCATCCAGATCTGTCACAAGATTTCTGCCTTAGCACGGATTCTTCTAAAGAAGGTCTTGGTGCCCATTTATTTCAAGAAGCCATAGAAAATGACATTACTGTTCAGAAAACCATTGCTTTTGCTAGCCGAGTGCTAACAAAATCTGCAAAAAATTATTCCGTTACTGAATTAGAAGCTTTAGCTATCGTTTGGGCATTTAACAAATTCCGTTTCTTTCTTTCTGGTAAGCACGTAAAAGTATACAGTGATCATCGTGCATTACAATTTCTTATGTCTTAAAAATTAAATCATGACAGGTTAAAACGTTGGGCATTGTTTCTGCAAGAATTCCGCTTCACAATAGTCTACATTCCCGGCAAGGAGAACATTGTTGCGGACGCACTGTCACGCGCACCGGCTGGGCTTGAGAAAAGTAACACAGAAGGCAACATTGAGAAAAATTTCAGTATTCTTTACATTCAGAAAGTCGCCTTTGAAAACTTAATCACCACATCTTTAAAGGACATTGCTCATGAACAAGACAGAGATCCGATTTGGAAAGACATCAAAAGTAAATGGCATGAAAAGACACACACTCAGATTCGGCATTATTACCTGGTTAGAAACAACATACTCTTCAAACGCTGCACTGTTGATGACAAGCTATGGGTACTGTGCATTCCAGACGATTTTGTTAATAAGCTCATTTGGTACATTCATTTCAGCTACGCACATTTTGGCCCACGAAAATGTTAGCATATTCTTCGAACGACTTGTTATTTTAACAATTTGGAGAAGAGAATTCGAAGAGTCTTGTCTATTTGTAAACTTTGTCAAAAGGCGAAACCATCTACTATCTCCCATCGTGCTCCGTTGTTTCCTATCATTCCTTCTAAATTAAAAGAATTTGCTGCTGTTGATCTCTTGGGACCGCTTGTCAGAACATCTAATGGATTTTCGTACGTTCTAGTCGCTGTTGAACTTACTTCAAAATTTGTTTCTTTCACACCGTTACGTAAAGCCACTGGACGGTCTGTATCCAACGCCTTTGTTAAAAATTTCTTACGTGAAGTTGGACACGTTAGTAAAGTCATGTCAGATAAAGGACCGCAATTCAGATCTACTGTTTGGTCATGCATGCTTCGCAACCATAAAATCAAACCTGTTTTTATTTGATTGTACTCACCACATTGTAACCCCTCCGAACGGGTTATGAAAGAAATCAATAAGCTCTGCAGACTTTATTGTCACAGAAAGCATCAGCATTGGGACAGATATTTACACTTATTTCAAAACGTGCTGAATGAAATGCCTCATGATTCCACTGCTTTACCACCTACTCTTGTACTGAAGAATGAAGAACCACCGAACAGAATCAGAGAGCTTGTACCTTTCCCGAATACACGTAAACTTCGACACAAAGACATAATTGATTTGGCTCTTAAAAATATAAAATCTGCAGCAGACAAAAGGAGAAAACTACACGGTAAAGCAAATGTAAAGAAATTATATATCGGTCAGAAAGTTCTCATTAAAGGTCATTCATTGTCACATAAGAAGAAACACTTGAGTCACAAATTCTTTCTAGTTTACGATGGACCTTACAGAATCCGACGTATACCACATGATAATTGCGTTGAAGTTGAAACTCTGCGTACTAGGAAGAGTAAAGGTTTACACCACATTTCACATGTAAAACCGATTATTGAAAGATAATCTACTTTTTAACTTTGTCTTTGCCATAAAATTTTTCACTTCACATTTCTAGAATGCTTTGTCAGACTTAGAATCTGTTAACATGCAACAATGTTTGAAGTTAAATATCCAGTCAAGAACCAAGAGAACTTATTTAAACAGAAATTACGAATGTATTGTTATAGTGAACAGACGACACAGTGTTATTGTGTGTGTGCATTCTTGCTTGTTTGTTGCACGATTACGTAACGACTATAAGGCTCACATACTTAGAACATTTACCAGTACTGGTAATGAGATTTTAGTGCAACATTTTGGTTTACTTGAAAATACATTATGGATTCAAGGTGCTTTCTGAGAGATACCAGATGACACAGTGGTTAGTTTATTTGACAGCTACACGACTATATCACGACGCTACTAATGTGTGACACAATTTACCTTGTTGCTTTTGCGGTGTATCTGTTTTGTATCTGCACAGTTTTTCTGAATTCTTCTGGGAAGTAAAACATGTTTTAGTAGTAACTTTTGTGGTATAGCTCCAATGAGACAGCTTTTTCTGTAGCACAACAATACGTTACAATATAGTACTTTCTTGATCACGGTACGGTATGTAATAACTATGGTATCCATATGCAAAGCATTTCACTTTCGTTTATGATGAGGTAAGTATATTGACTTCAGCAGAACTTTGCTTACAGAGGACGATAACTACGACACTTCGACAGAATTATCTTAAGCAAGACGCACATTTAGCGCTACAGGACACGTATTTGAGTGATTAATTTTGTACTTAAAACATTTATTTTTAAAGATTTTTGAATTGCAAAGAAAGTTTTCCGTGATACATTTCATTCCATTGCTGTAATCTTTAACACCTGAGGGTATAATTACACTAATCCTCAGGGGGATACACGCTTACTTTGTGTACCATGTGTTTGGCAAGCACAAGGAGCCCTAGCTAATATGGTATTTGCTTATACAACTTTACACATCGGTACCATATTTCTCCAACACAGTACTACACAGCTATCAGATCATTTAACTGAGAGACAAACATTTTTTTACTACGTCAGTGACAGATGTTTACGCAATTACACAGTTGGATACCTTCGCACTTATGAAATTGTATTTTGTCTGTACTTTGTAAACTGTTCATATTTTTTCGGAACCATTGTGATACTATGAGAGCTTTGAATGATGTATTTAGTATGGGATCATGATTTTTAAAGTACGTTTGAGGCAGATGACACTTTTGACATGAGCAGAGAATTTTTTTAGGGTTTTGAGATTATTGCAGAAAGCTACGACGTTTTTGAGATTTGACTGAGGTGTTATGATGTTATTTTTATGACGACGATGTGTATTATGCTGTTGAGGTATGTTTATGGTCAAGAAGCTGATGCTATATGAGGAATTTGATTATGTTTCGTATTTCATATGATGAAATATTAAAGAAGCGTCGACGAATATATATATGTGTAATAAGGTAAGGAGCAATGAGTAGCGGTTAGGGACACTGACTTGTGAAAGAGGATGTTGGAAACCAAGAATCGTACTTTAAGAGGTAGGAAATGTGTGTAAATGCGTAAATGTATCACAATGCTGGTGAAAATTTTTTGGACGCTGTTATATTTATAGGATTTTGTTTCTACAGATTTGTAACCCAAATTCTTGACCTGTGAAATATTTTTATATGAGACTGTCACTGTAGCAGAAACTGGTGTCGTAAATATTTCGGTAAGAAAGTTCAGTAACCACCTGCACGTAATGTGTCGTGGGCACCCAGCTGAGCGGCCAGGTGTGTCAGACGCCTGGAGAAAAAGCCATTATTGCGAGCCCTTTTCAGCGGCACAGATAGAAAAGAAAAAGGGAGGCCATTATCCTCGCTATTGACGTTCCTTTGTAGAGAGCATCGCAAAAACGACACGGTCGAACTTGAAAACTTATGTTTACACTGTGGAGCTCTTAATTTATGATATTTACAGAAATGCCTAATGAAATGACGAGAAATATTTTTACATCTGCACACCTGATTCTGACAAGCGTCTTTCTACGAGAGTTGAGAGAATTTCTACTAACTTATGAAATGTCACATGACTATTGAATGATATTTTTATGCTTTGGTTTGCTTAATTGCTCATTTTGTTTAATATCTACTTTCTAACTGCACTGCAGCACTGGTTAAAATAAAATTTTATAGATGTACTAATATAAATATTTTCTGTCTGCAGATCGAGTAAATAATAATTTTTTTTCAAACAAATGAGGGAGCACAAATAGACATTTCCCTTCACAGGAATTCTTTACGATTTGGTAACTTATCTGCTAGTGTAAGTTCTCGTGATGCATCACTCTAGTGTTAAGATGTGACATAGGTATTAGACATGGCTATTTTTAGTGTAATATTTTTTCTGCTTGAACTTTGTCATGTTTAGGCATAAGTTATTTCATTTTTTGCTGGTGTTTGCCAGGCATAGTGCTACTGAGTTTTAATTTGTGTTACTCTGTTAAGCCAGTTTTACTACTGATTTATTTTTCTTATTTGCTGCTCATTGCCTTATATTAGTTGTAATTTATGCTGCTTACTTCGCCATTTCTATTTTTGATCATTGCTGTTTGTGTTAATTGTTTTATGCTGCTGCATTGCCTCGTCCCTTAGTTTAGCATCTGAGCTCAGTAGATTTAAGTTAGCTTAAGAGGGGGTAGACTATATAAGAACCTAACTATGGAGAATAGGGAAAGAATGCTTTGGAAGTTATATGAAAACGATTTGGGCCTAAATGAGTATTGTACAATGAGAAATAATTATTTTGAAAGAAATATGAATAGAATACAGGAAGGACTTTTTTGGAATAATGATGAATGAAGGGAGATCTCCAAGAAGTAAAGAAAGTTTTGTTTGCAAAATACTGCAGTAAAACAAACCCTGTCCTTTCCTTTTGTATTATTATGCTATGTGTTTGTGTACCCTTGTGTATTTGTTTTCTTCCTGTCTCTGTGTAGTTTAATAGAATTTTTTTCTCTTCTAATACTAAGCTACATTCACTATGATGAGGAATACTGTTATCCTCAAATATAATTTGCATTAATAATATGTTATTTACTTTGTAAAGATGTTTAGACATTTATATGTTCTGTTTTATTTTAATGCTCATGTGTGAAGTTGATGTTTCAAAATTTATTCTGATCTTTATGTATGTACTTATGTCATTATTTTTGTAACACTGATGTATATGTTTATTTCTATTCTATTGTAAAACCTGTACTACAAATGTTATCTGTATTGCTATGTTCTTTAATGATGTATTTTGTACCTTTGTAATTGTATTCTTCTGTTATAAAATTGTAATTGACACCAGTTCATCAAATAAGTAACTTGTAAGTTACATTTCACTGCACACGTTTCTATTGGTCATAGTATATGGACAATATGTTAGAAGTAGGGACTGTTAGTGTTTGCACGTGTGTTAATAATTCAGCAAGGGACTGGTTAACAGCATTGCTGGTACTCAGGACAATAAAAAAACTTTGTGAGTGCACAAGTGGTGGTTTATGGACTTGCTATATTATCCGCAAGACTCTTCAATGGTGATTGTGCACCTGCACAGTCACAACAGATGGCTGCTGGCCATCTCTACAAGGACTACAGTGGGTCTGCATCTTTGATGACCCACCAGTACCATTATCTCTACAAGGACTACAGTGAGTATGCATCTTTGATGATCCATCAATACCATTATTTCTACAAGGACTGCAGTGGGTCTGCACCTCTGGTGGCCCACCAATACCGTAATCTCTACCAGGACTACAGTGGGTCTGTTCTGTGATGACCTACCCACCAATACTCTTCAAAACTTCGACTGACTCCGCTGTGGGTTTGCTCTGTTGTGGCCCATTACCTGTCAGCATGTCACGAGTCAGCACTGTCTTTCCATTGGAAGGACAACGCTACTTCTTCAAGACTGCATGGAAATCCACTACTTCCGTGTGCATTTTCTTTTACTGCTCAGACTTTGAGAAAAACACTGCAATTTGATGAATGATCAGGACTGTCTCTATGGACTGTGAGAAAATTTTAGCTTTTGACCAACATTGTATCAATAAGTGTGTGCATTTGATTTCTTTGTTATTGTAATTACGATTATGAAAAATTTTAACAAATATGTATTGCCCACTGCCCAAAACCATTTGTAAAATTTTTTGTGGGGAGCATGGGGGCTATGTAAGTAGGCTGTATAGGTTTTTTTTTGGTAACGCCACCTCTGTATGAAAATCACTGGCTGTGCTGTGTGCAGTCTGTGGCTGCTTTGCATTGTTGTAATACTCAACCATTGTAGTGTTAGGCAGCTGGCTGTGAACAGCGCGTAGCGTTGCGCAGTTGGAGGTGAGCCGCCAGCAGTGGTGGATGTGGGGAGAGAGATGGCGGAGTTTTGAAATTTGTCATGAACTGCTATATTTATATACGATGATATCAAGGTAAATACATTGTTTGTTCTGTATTAATATCTTTCATTTGCTAACCATCCCTATCAGTAGTTAGTGCCTTCAGTAGTTTGAATCTTTTATTTAGCTGGCAGTAGTGGCGTTCGCTGTATTGCAGTAGCTTGAGTAGCGAAGATTTTTGTGAGGTAAGTGATTTGTGAAAGGTATAGTTTAATGTTAGTCAGGGCCATTCTTTTGTAGGGAATTTTGAAAGTCAGATTGCGTTGCGCTAAAAAAATATTGTGTATCAGGTTAAGCACAGTCGTGTATAAATGTTCAAAGGGGACGTTACAAAGTCACTGTCGTAAATTTCTTGTCTGGTTATGTAAGGTATACAAATCTAGTCTCTGGGTCAGTATGCTTATATTACGACCTATATTGCCCCTAGTAATCTCTAGATAGTGCTTTAATTGTTTTTCAAATATTCGTTCCAGACTGGTCGTTCGAGTAAAGAAACACATTTACATGACATAAAATACGCCTTGGCTGGAAACGGTGAATGGCTGGTTGCGAAAGAAAAGCACACTCCACCGATTTCTAGCGTATTAAACTCTTTTTCTATTAATATCATTCGTAGCCATTTGTGTAACATGGATGTATGTCTCACAAAGAACAGTTATAAATTGGTAAGTATCATCCCGAAAAAAAGTTACATAATGTCTGAAGTTTGAGGCTATAATCCAAAAACTGAAAATCGGTAATGAATAATTTTTTATCGTATTACAGGATCTCGAATATGACAAATGACTATTGCAACTTACATAGAACTGTGGGGAAAAATTGATAGAACTCTGGGGAAACGTTCTAGAAGATTGAGGAATCACAGTGTTTAACTTCTAACGATCAAGTTAGAGCCATTTCCTTATGACACTGAACTCTGGACTGGTTTCTGACAGCATTTCGAATCGTTTGTCAATGCGGACTCGAACTTACCAACTGTCAACAAAAATGTATTTCTTCGAGCGTACCTGGTGGGGGAGCATAAGAGTGTGATACAAGGTACTGGTATAACTGCAGCTGTCTATGAAGGAACTATATGGCTTCTATGGTTGTCAACATAGCGTGATGAGTTGTGCAGGGTGAGAACGTGTTCGTAAACAGCCAGCACTATTGCGACATTATTAATAGAATACATACGTATTTATTGTTGATGGATACACAGTTCTTTTGTTTAGCCCTGTGGAGCATAGCGTTCATTGCGGACCGACGCCCTCGCTCTTTGCTACACTCCCCAAAAAGCAACCAACAACCAAGCTTAAAGTCACAGTGGACGGCTTTCAATTATCACTTCGCTGAAGTTTTCAGTTAGTCCTGAAGCTACAAATACACACAGTCCACAGTATTGTACACTCCCTACTGGTGTTCTGCCTGAATGCACTTGCGGCTACAGTCCACTGTATTGCACACTCTCTAGTGGTGTTCTGCCCTGAGTGCACTTGCGCCTTCATGACTGATGGAAAACGACAGAGAGGTGACCATTAAAAACTGTCCACTGCAATGAAAATGGTACACCACAGGATTGGTATTGCCAGTAGCCTGGCAAGCAGATAAAGCACATGTAAGTCCTACACTGGGACTGGCCAGCAGAAAACTGAAAACTGGGCTTTGGAAATCAGAATACTGATACAGGTCAGACTATGCCACTGACGTTTTCATGTGTCAAGGATGATCGAATGTGCACTAGCTTTCTGAACTTTCAGCTCTCTACACCACACAGCTCCTCCCTCCAGGCTTTCAGTTTGATTATTCGTACCACGGCTGTATGCCTTAGAGCGACCCTTGCGTGTTGTTGCTTCACTGCACATGGTCAACAGAATGTCTTTATGCTCTCTCCTCTGTGAGGTCACTCTGCTGCAACTTTGAATTGATGATCCAGCTATGTTTATGTGTGGCAGTTAACGTGGTGGGGTGACCATCCTGCACGCAGAATCATCTGTTCTACCTCGCTGGCATTCCAATTTAAATGTTGTGTACTAGGCTAACTTGGCTTCAGATCTCGAGCTGTCGCCGACCAGGGAAAACATTAATAAATTTTCACATCTACATATCTACCTGTAACATCATTCTGGGGTGCAACAAGACCACAGAAATTTTACATGCACGTTATGGTGACAGCGACAGCATTATTGAAGCGTGTTTTGCGTATCTGGAAGAAGTTACACATGTAACATCTGACTCCCAATAATCTCTTGACATTTATGGCTTGTAATTAGCATATTCAAGCTTTGCAGGCGACTAGGGGATCGTGGTAGCTTACGGTCGATTATTAGTTCCAAAGGTACACGCACTTTTGTGTAAGACATAAGCCGTTGCTTGGTAATTCATACAAAGAGAGTACAGTTGTCACTGAGGAATTAATGGAATTTGTTAGAATAGGCAGATGGGGCGCCGACGGTGCAAAACATTTGTGGGAAAACTTGCAGGTAAACTAACACTGTACCGTCTACACCAGTCCTCAAATTTCGACTAAGTCAGTAGGTTCATTATGCAACTCCATACGGAAATTAGAATACTACGTATCTTGCGAACAGCGTTCACCCTGGACACAGGATTGCAAGAAGATAAACGATGTTCAAGATGGCCACAAGTTCTTGAGATCCAGCAATAGGTGCTTTCTTTGCCTAAACGGGCACCACAGAGTAAAAGATAATAGAAATAAAATAAAAGCAGTCTGTCTGTTTTACAAGAAAAACTGTCACAAGTCGGTCTGCAGCAATTTGGAACATTTTACTTCATCAGTTACTTCCGCCAGACAAAGTGCTGTCGGTAGTGCGATTGCAGGATGTTTATGACTCGCTTATCTCCACACGGCCACTGTATTTGTAACAGGGTCGACAGGTGAAAACAGACTTGCACGCTGCACTTTAGATGATGGCAGCTAATCTGGCTCCATTAACATGTCACCGATCGAAAATTTAAAGCCGGAAGCCGTTGTGGAACACTCACCAGTAGTAGATGCCTTTGATTCTTCATTCACCACGTCCCACTATCATGATACGGTCTGCATGAGGCTGAGAAGCGCATAGAATAATTCTCAGGTTATAGCTGCAGATAGCCGACCGCGGTGGCCACGCGGTTCTAGGCGCTGCAGTCCGGAACCGCGAGACTGCTACGGTCACAGGTTGGAAACCTGCCTCGGGCATGGATGTGTGTGATGTCCTTAGGTTAGTTAGGTTTAAGTAGTTCTAAGTTCTAGGGGACTGTTGACCACAGATGTTAAGTCCCATAGTGCTCAGAGCCATTTTATAGCTGCAGATACATTTTCGGACACTGATGGGAATTAGTTAAGGGGTTAGCCATTGGTTAATAGTTTTGACACAGTGTGTCTGGGAAAATGTGAATCAAGCTCTTTAGTTACTTTTTACAGAGCGAGTTGGTACAGTGGCAAAACACGAGACTCGTATTCAGTAGGGCGAAGGTTGGAAACGCTGCCCGGCATTTCATTCCGGATGTTTATAAATTGGCTATACAAATGTCACTTTTGATTGTGAAAAATAACTTGCATAAGTGTTTGATAGAGCACTGAATGCAGTACATCTTTGAATTTTATTTATAAATGTTAAATGTTGCTAGCCTTTGTTACACGAAAAATGTATCAACTGTAATCAGTTTGCTGTCAAACCCTATGTACCAAGTCTTGATATATGTCGGCATCTGCTTGTCGACGTTTCCCGGAAGCAGAGGAATAAACACTCTGCCTTTAATGTAATCCCATACACAGAACCCTGCCTTTTGTTAAACATTTCTACACGAAACATAGCTCGACTTCCTTTATCAATTTCTTTGAAAGCTTGGAACAGTTCCACTTTCCAGGGTTTGAATGAAAAGCGTTTCCGTGACACCTTCTGCACTGTAACACTAGATATATTCACTTCCAAGCTAACATGACGCTTTGATTTACCGAAATTAGGAATGTAAGACTGCCGAACTTGTTGAAATGCTGCGTCAGAGAATGCTAGGCGACCCAGACACAGCGCACTACGTGGTACACAGACAGTTTCTGTACTAATTAATAATAGTTTATCTCTGAGTTGGTGGCCTGAGATATTTCATCTTGAATTTTCCCTGAACTGTAGTGGCGGATTTGGATTCATGAAACCATGAAGAACACTGCACATGCTCTCCACCGTTATATGACTTCATGACGAGTTTTGGAATAACTCAGTCGCTCATGCCACGTAGCAAGAACGTCGAAAGCTAAGAGTGGCAGAAGAGGTTAAACCTTGAAGATATATTGCAATCAGCGATTTATCAAGATATTCTGTAAGTTATTTACACTCTTCACAACTAAAGGCTACTTTGTAAAACTATTTTATGAACACCCAGTATTTAGGTTGTGAAAGATTTCCCTAGGCCACTTGAAGCAACTGCGAGAGTGGTAACTGTTTGATAGGGCAGGTCGATTTTGAATGTTAATCTTCCCGACTTTCTTTTAGTTATAGAGTAGTCTTCTGAAATTACAATAGAAAAGGAATTCCAGCCTAAAATCTGTTGGGTTACAGACGGTAACAGAGTTCTACCGATGAGGGTCATTGGAGTCCTTGGCGGTGTGTTTCTCTCCTCTGTTTATTCTCAGTTACTGCACTGCACCATTGTACACATTTTTTTGGCACAGGACATGGTTATTGGCAGATCTAACGAGTTGTATTAAATTACATATTAAGGGAAACGTCACTTTGACTCTTCGCCTTCTATCACAGGACCTTTCATGTTATTGCTTGCATATCTGAAAGCAATTAGTATCGCGATGCTTGTTTGTGAGGGAGTGACGGCGGGAAATCTTTTGATCAGAGAACTGGCAGCAAGGCAGCAAGTTATTTTCACAGCAAGGGACGCAAATGGAATTTGAGATTGGAATGTAAACGGCAAAGAAACGGCACCAAATAGTACTTCGGCGCCGTTTCTATTTATCACGTAAATATTTGCGATTAATTCACAAAGGCTACGATGCGTACTGTATGGCTCCTGCTTCTCGGCCAGGGAACTATATGTTTAGATAAGCTGACTCACTGACAACGGAAATTTGGCCGCTCTGTATTGGAAAACATTGTAGTCAACCAGCAGTAATTTGCGATTTGCTCTGCGCGCACTGAGTAAAAATCTAATATCAAAACGCAAATTCGTCGTCGTCTAACATTCTTTTGCTATTTAAACGCTTTGTTCTGTAGTACGAATGTACTTTACTGATCAAAAGAATCCCGACACCTGTTAGCAGACATTAATAGGGAGTATGTTTACCCTTTGTCTTTATAACGGATCGAACTCTCCTGGGAACACTTTTAACTAAAATGTCCATGGATGACTGGCAGCCCATTCTTCCACAAGAGGCTGAACCAAACAACGTAATAATGTTGGACGCTGGAGTATGCACTGGTCTTCCCAAAGGGACACCAAAAGGGTTAAGGCCGGGATTCTGGGCAGGTCAGTCCATTTCATGAGTATTATTATTGCCTACAAACCATTGCGTCGCAGATGCTGCTTTGTGGAAAGGGGAATTGTCATGCTATTACAATCATTGTCTCCGACCTATGCTTCTATTGTATGCACTGCACAGTGCTGAAACGTACTCATAATCTTCCGCACAAGGGGACCACTCCGTAACCACAAAAAACACCTCATTAACACTGCACTGTTTGCACTACATATGCCGCGCGGGATTAGCCGAACGGTCTTAGACGCTGCAGTCATGGACTGTGCGGCTGGCCCCGGCGGAGGTTCGAGTCCTCCCTCGGGCATGGGTGTGTGTGTTTGTCCTTAGGATAGTTTAGGTTATGTAGTGTGTAAGCTTAGGGACTGATGACCTTAGCAGTTAAGTCCCATAAGATTTCACACTCATTTGAACCATTTTTTTGCACTACACATGACGGCAGGTAACGTTCCCCAAGGAATCGCCAAATCCCAACCCTTCCAACTGACTGTCACAGGGTGCAGAGTGATTCATCACTCCAGATCACCTGTTGGTAGTCATCCACTGTCTAGTATCAACAACCTTCACACCAATTCAAGTGTCACTTAGTACTGTCTACGAGGAGCTGTTGGACCATTCTACTTCATTCTTTCGTGCTTTCTACTTACAACCACTGTGCTAGTGAAAGGTCGGTAGCATTTTGGAAATCACGAGTGATTCCTTCCGTTGAATTCATGTGACTGCTGACAACAATTCGTAAGATGATGGTCTGCTCGGGTTATTGTCATTCAGTATTCCGCTCATTTTACAGTTTACCTTCGAGTTAAGTATTACAAAATTCAAATGGTTCAAATAGTTCTGAGCACTATCGGACTTAACATCTGTGGTCATCAGTGCCCTAGAACTTAGAACTACTTAAACATAACTAAAGTAAGGACATGACATACATCCATGCCCGAGGCAGCATTCAAACCTGCGACCGTAGCGGTCGCGCGGTTCCAGACTGAAGCGACTAGAACCGCTCGGGCCCATCGGCCGGCTAAGTATTACAGATATGAAAAATGGATAATGGTCATTGTATGACATTGACGTTCACGGGGTCACAGAACAGAGAGAAGCCTTTTTACGTCACTGACGCTGCGAAATATATTTCCTAAACGAAATTGTTAAAATTTCTGCTTCACGGCTACGTAGTACCAATACAGTCTTCCCTGTTATATCTCAGTTCATAGATTGCTCTCCTGAGCAACGTGAGAGTAATATGATGAGGGGACCAATTCTTAGTAGTTATAGTTTGTGTAATTTCAAATGCAGCTTGAACGTCGGAGGCAGCTGTGCAAAAATGCGTAGCGTTTATAACGTGACTTAATCGTGTGTATGAATTACGTACGTTGTTCACTTTTTCGTATTCTAACAGCACAGCAACAACGCGTGCGGTGTGCAACAAATTGAATAGATTTCATGACAACGCGAAGTAATACAAATTTTGATTTCCTCCGTTCCTTAAGATGTGGCGGTACATACAAGTATGTTAGAGACTCAACAGGGTTACTGTAGTAGTAGCTTACCTGCTCTACCAAAATTATCTAAAAAAATGTAAAATAAACAAGCAAAGTGATAATTAGATTTTTCCGTGATTACAAGGCAAATTTTCGGGGATGGTAGTTATGGGTGCACATTTTAGTTTGAGATAGACTCCCCTAACTCCAAAGATTGCAGGAGCTAACAGATGTGAATTATACGGAAGTATGAGTTTAAAATGTATTTTTTGTAAGGAACAGACCCGAATTAAGTGCAGAAGAAAGGAAGAAACGGTTAGAAACAGACCTCGGGGAGGATCAGTTTGGGTTCTAAAGAAATGTAGAATATTTTCGCAATTCTGATGTACGACTTACCGTGCTAGGGAGGTTGAATAAAGGCAAACATACACGTTTCCGAGTAACATTAACAGCATGTGTGGTCTACGGCGCCGCCGCGATAGCTCAAAGTGTTCGCTGAGAGGACTGGTTGCCAGCTGTAGCAAAAAGCTGAATAAAGAAAACTACGGTGAACTTGAACGGGTGTTAGGAGATGTTCGACTCGACCTAATGCAACGAACAATAAAGAACAAAAAGAAGGAAGAAAAACGGTAACATGTCTGCTTTGTGAATGTGTATATCCTCTAGATTCTAACTTCGTTAGAGACCAAAATGTTATTTACTTTTTAAAAAAATGAGCTAGCGTCTTTCATTAGTAATCAAAATGATTTCAGTCACGAGTTCTAACGCCACGATCCCTCAAATTTCGAATAAAAATCGTCAGTAATGGCTGCTGAAGACTTAAAGCATAAAAAGTCTCCCAATTAGGCTAACGATCTTGTGAAAGAGAGCGGAGGAGCGGAGATAGGGTTTGGGCACTTCTTCTTGGAATGCGAAACTACCCCTAAAGGCGGAAGAATCAGCAATAATCTAGGACTTCAGAATACAGAAGACAATGGAAACCACTGCATTAAAGACACATATAATGTGTACTTCAGGACATGTGCCCTGCAATTGCAAAAGCAATATGATCCATGAATCTGGAGGAATAGACACAGACATAGACAGGACCGAAATTGATTGTGATGTCGGCGCTGCAGTCCATCTGCACCTGAAAGGAGATACATGCAAGCGCCAAGTCGACGGACGATCTCACCACGAGCCCACCGTCTGCTGCCGCTAAAAGCCCTGTAAAACACATTATCATGCGGCGCGAAGCGATACTCCAGCCTTCGTTCGGCGCCGGATGCTGAAGAGCGTGGAGCAGGTGGAACAGAATCCGATGGCGACAGCCGTGAAGCAATTCCGAGGGCGAAGGTCCATCTCGTGAGTGCGAATGATAGGAGCCGAGAAACCGTTGCATTGCTTGATCCCTGGTGTGTGCATTGCGAAGTTTGGCCATATGCTTTTTGAAGGTTCTGACGAAACGTTCATCTTCATCGTTTGACTTTGGATGGGACGGTGCACTACTGCTGTACACCATTGCGTTCACAGAATGTTTCAAATTCCTTTGACTTCAAATGTGAGACGTCGTCTGACACTGTGACTTCTGGTAAACCTTCGAAGCAAAAAATGGAGGACAACACCTGAATTGTGCTGTCACGTTGTCGAGTTCATTGGCACAGCAGAGGGAAACTTGCTATGCGAGTCAACCACAGTCAACCACGAGTGTTCCAAAAAGGTGCCACAGAGTCTGTGTGCACACTTTGCCATAGTGATTACGACTTAGACCAAGCAGAGACTTTTTGTGGTGGAGCGGACTGATTTTCCGCACATGCGTGACACTGCTACGTCATCTGTTCTATTTGGCTATAGTGTCATCGCGCTGTTTCGTACGAACAATCCCCAAGTGTCCTAGGTGAAGTAACTGCAACACTTCTTTTATCAAAGCTTTAGGGAACAACACACGTGAATAAGAATTTCGCCTTTCTGTATAGCAACGCTCGGCAATGAACGAGGCCAAGATGCGCGAATGTATGTTAGCAGAATGTTGAAATCTGAATCAGCTTCCGTGGCCTCTGCAATTTTCCTGTAGTTCAGCGGTGAAGATTGAAACAATTCACAAGCATGAGCATTGATGCGACAAGATGCAGTAGAAGCGTTAAAGTCTGTATCAGGGCCAATCAGAAGCCGTGAAAGTGCGTACGCATTATCATGCTGAGCTGTCGGACGATACTGGTACTGAGACAACAAAGCCCATCTTTGCAATTTTTGGGCAGCTCGTACAGGAACCAGTTTCATCGGATGAAACAAGGACTGCAATGGCTAGCGATCCGTTACTAAGTAGAGTTTTCTGCCATACAAATAGCGGTGGAATTTGGTGACACCATACACAATAGCCAAAGCCTCTTTCTCAATTTGTGAATAGTTACACTGAGCTTTTTACAACACTTTTCATGCAAAAGCGCTAAGCCTCTCTTTATCAACAATTCTGTGCGATAGCACTACACCGGTTCCGTAAATCATTTTTCTTGAAGTTTTGGATAAGCTACTTAGCACTCTTCTGCCCAAACAAATGGGACATACTTACGACGTAAGCGATGCAATATAGCTTCGATTTGTGCAGCATTCGGTATGAACCGAATATAATATTTCTATTTCCCTAAGACTGACTGCAATTCCGGGACATTTCGAGGAACTGGCAAGTCTCGTATGGCTAACAAATGCGACAGAGGAGGATGTGCGCTTTAACTGCTTATGACATGACCAACATACTGCAACTCAGGTCTAAAAATATCACACTTGTCCAGTCAAAAGTTTAGTCCTGCATCAGATAACACACGAAACAAAGCTTGCAAATTTGCAATGTAATCTTCAGGTGTACGACCTGATACGACAATATCGTCCAAATAGTTTAAGCAGTTTGGCACTTGAGCAGTCATCTGTTCCAAATACTGTTGGAAAGTGGTGGGTGCGGAAGGACTTCCAAAAGGCAAACGCATATATTTAAACAAGCCCAAATGATCAATAACTACACACGCTTTTTGAGAGTCTTCATCGAGTGGTATTTGAAGACATGCGTCGGGCAATTCAGGTTCTGAAAAGTAGCGCCCAGCGCCTAATATGTCCAAGATATCCTCTGGGCGTGGCAAGGGTCAAGTGTCAATCACAGTACGTGGGTTGACCGTAGACTTAAAGTCAACAAAAAATGGCTCTGAGCACTATGGGACTCAACTGCTGTGGTTATCAGTCCCCTAGAACTTAGAACTACTTAAACCTAACTAACCTAAGGACATCACACACATCCATGCCCGAGGCAGGATTCGAACCCGCGACCGTAGAAGTCCCACGGTTCCGGACTGCGCGCCTAGAACCGCGAGACCACCGCGGCCGGCTAAAGTCAACACAGAGGCACATGTGACCTGAAGGTTTGGGGAGAAAAACCAGTGGAGTTGCCCACTGACTAGCTTGTTTGGGCGCAATAGCTCCGCTGTCTTGCAATTCTTTCAGTTTGGCAGTGACTTTGTCCTGTTATGCAATAGTAACAGTTCTGGCCCGGAAAAATTTCAGCTGAGCAATGTCTTTCAGAGTAATATGTGCAACAAAATTGTTAGCCTTGCCTACACCTTCAGAAAAGAGTTCAGTGAGTTCTCTCCAAACGCCAGCTACAGTGTCGTTTGCATGGAATGCAGATAGAGACAACACATTGTCGTGAATGTTAAAGCCAAACCAATCAAACGAATGAGGACCAAATATGTTCTCACAATCACCTAATTGTAGCACCACAAAAGTCACTGTTCACGTGTGCGATTGATACAAGGCAGGCAAAGTACGTTTTCCAAAAATGGACATGTCTTGTCCATTACAAGCCGTCAGGTGCCTCTTTGTTTTACACAGGCGTGGGGAGACTAATAGTTCATATGTATGACGATTGAGCAATGTAACAGTGGCAACCGTGTCTGACCAAAATTTCATATGTTTCTCACAATAAAGGAAATTGATAAAAATTTTGTTGAACTGACGTTGCACTAAAGAAACCGCTCATTTGCTAGTTTTGCTAATGCCTGTTGCAGACTTTGAATATATTGCATTAATTACATGAGTCTTGTGACTCGATTTTTGTGAGTGGGCCGAACTTTTATGTTAGTTCTGTTACAAACATACGGATTACACATGTCCTTTCTTGCCACAATCGTAGCACTGTGCTTGTCGGGAGGAGCAGCCTTGGCGTTTGTGCCGTGAAGGACACTGAAGGCACGACTGAATTCTGTTCGCCTGTGTAGTAATCTGTTTAGCGAACTGCTTACGATGCGTGGAGAGTTGTTTACGTGGCGTAGCGAGCGCAAACTTCCACTGCCAAATGGGCTGGTCGCAAACAAGGGACTCAACCCGATAAATTGCTGGCTGCTCATTTTATCAGCCGACAGGGCACCTGAATCGTACTGTTCTAGTATTCGCCCCACTTGCTGAAATGATGGAGCGGAATGTTTCAAAATCTGTTCTCTGATTCTTACATCAGTTATATTGTACACGATCACATCACGCAACATAGCCGCTGAATGTAAAGTACCACAAGCACATTTGAATTCGCATTTTCTCGTCATCCCCTGCAAATCTGTTAGGTACTCGTGATAAATTTGTTCAAAAAATGGTTCAAATGGCTCTGAGCACTATGGGACTTAACATCTAAGGTCATCAGTCCCCTAGAACTTAGAACTACTTAAACCTAACTAACCTAAGGACATCACACAACACCCAGCCAACACGAGGCAGAGAAAATCCCTGACCCCGCCGGGAATCGAACCCGGGAACCCGGGCGTTGGAAGCGAGAACGCTACCGGACGACCACGAGATGCGGGCGATAAATTTGTTCTGACCGTTTTTTTTTTGGAATTAATGAATTGATACCTAGCTGCTACCACATTCACTTGTTGGTCATAATAGTTGTTTAGCGAATCTATAACCATATCATACGAAAGTTCGCTCCGAGTGGCGGTAGGGAATAACGTTTGTAGAAATGCTGCACTTCCTGCTATTGAGAGAAAGTGCTGGCTTTTCACAGTACCTGGTATGTTGTGAGCAATTGCATGGACTTCGAACTCTTGCAACCAATCGAGCTATTCCTCTTCTTGTTCATTAAACTGCCAAAAGGCGATATAGCACTTTGAGCCACAGGTATTGCTTGTTCCGTCGAGCATGCTGCATTAGCTAGTAGCTGCTGCACCGTCTTGAACAGTGGAGATATTTGCTGGGACTGGAGCTGAAACACTTGTGTTATCTGCATCACATCTAACGCTGGCAGCTGTGGTGCCTGAGCAGGGGGTGGGATAGGTGGGATGGGCATGTTGGAAGGGACAAATGCAAGAAACAGAAAGGCAAATAAGAAAAATAAGTACTAAAGCATAGAACATTTCTGCAACACCTATCTCAAAACAATGATTAGCAAAAAAGCCATAAGAGACTGTTGAAGCAAGTAAATACCCATGCAAAGAAAAGACAAGAGAGGATTAAGGCGAAAGCAAAACACAAAAGGAAATTCCGTTCCCGCCAGGCACTGGGTTCTTCTTATAACTTGTACCCTATGTAGAATTTTTTTTTCTTTATATCGTTTATCGTTATATTAACGCCTTATGCAAAAGGTGGGCTGGCAGCGGCAATATTACGCCGCTCTTCGGCCACGGATAGTACAAATACAAACACGGAAGACACAGAAAACAAAACATAATTGTGGACAAAAAAAAGTAGACTCATGAGTAAAAAACACGGAGCCGTTCAGAGGTGTAGTAAAATAAAAACCGTTCAGCACTAGTACACGAAGACTGATGACTGAAATGACACACGTGAACGATGGAGCATGGGTGGTGAAAACACTGAACGACTAACATGATGGCACACACAAAGAACCGATGGCGATGATCTCCGGCGTGCGAATGTTCACTTGACGTGTATGAGTATGGGGACCTGCCAAAAGGGGAAAAGGTGTGGGAGGAGGGAGAGGAGAGGGTGTAGATGTCAGTGACAGAGGTGACGGGAGGGGGAGGAAAAAAGGGATGGGGGGTAGGGGAAGCCCAGGGGGAGGATGGGGGAGGAAGGGAGAAGGGAGAGAAAGTAGAGAGGGTGCCCTAAGGGAGAAACACAGGGTGTGGGAGGATCAAAGTTGGTAGGAGGGGTAGATGGAGAGGTTGACGGCATCATCAGGGAGGGGGAGTTGGTGGAAGCCACCTTGGGCGTGGGTATGGAGAGTGGAGAGATGGAGAGCAGGTGGGACGTGGGAATACAGGCGCGGCAACGGACGTGGTTGGAAGGGATGGGAGAGACAAGTGGGTGAGGGGGATCAAGTTTATGGGAGGTGTAGAGGATCCGTATCCGTTCGCGGAAAAGGAGGACGTGTGGGAACGGAATAAGGTCATATAGGATCTGTGTGGGGTGGAGGGGAGGAGACAGATGCGACAGGCGAGGTGGAGCGTATGGCGTTCTAAGATATGAAGGGATTTGTAAAAGGTAGGAGGGGCGGAGATCCATGCAGGGTGGGCATAGCAGAGGATAGGGCGGATGAGGGATTTATAGGTGTGGAGGATGGTGGAGGTGTCCAGACCCCATGTATGGCCAGAAAGGAGCTTGAGGAGATGGAGGCAGGTGCGTGCTTTGGCTTGGATTTTACGGAGATGGGGGGGGGGGGGTCCAGGAGAGGCGACGGTCAAGGATGACACCAAGGTACTTGAGGGTGAGGGTGATAATATGGCCATAAATGGTGACATAGGAGACGGAAGGAAGGTGTGGTTTTGCCTACAATGATCGCCTGGATCTTGGAAGGATTGACCTTGAGCAACCACTGGTTTGCACCAAGTGGTGAACCGGTCAAGATGGGATTGGAGAAAGTGTTGGGATAATTGCAGGGTAGGGGCGAGGGCGAGGCAGGTGGTGTCATCGGCATACTGGAGAAGGTGGACGTGGGGGGGGGGGGGGGATGGAGGTGACGGCATGTCCGCCGTAAACAGAAGGTAGACCAGAGGGGAGAGGACGGAACCTTGGGGCACATGGGCGGAGGGGTGGAAGGTGTAGGAATCCGTGTTATGTATGGTGACATAGGACGGACGTTGGGAAAGAAAGGACCCGATCTGACGGACGTAGTTGATAGGAAGGGCGAAGGTTTGGAGCTTGAAGAGGAGACCGGAATGCCATACACGGTCTTAAGCACGATCAAGGTCGAGGGAGAGGAAGATGGCGGACCGACGGGAGTTGAGCTGTTCGGAGAGGAGATGAGTGAGGTGAAGGAGAAGGTCATCGGCAGAGAGGGACGGTCGGTAGCCGCATTGGGTAGCGGGAAGGAGGCGGTAAGGGTGGGGATGCTGGTGGATGCGTCGCTCGTACCCTATGTAGAATCCTGCCCACTCGTCTAATATAAGGTAACTAAAAAGCTTTTTTCTCGGATCGCTAGACAGCAATTTATGCAAATCATATTAATGGGGTTTATGCAGTAAGTTAAATTGACAGTACTTAACTTTGCGTATTCACAAAGAGTTATCGCAAACGAATGGTGACCTGCAAATAATCAGTATCCTTTCGTATATACAATTTCAGTGCAAGCATAAGAATTCATAAGTCACTGATATTGTGTTTGTATGATGACTCGTCTTACACTACGGCCGTGGCGCTTATAATCTCTTCGTATAGATGCCGCTCCTATCTTGGAGTCGTCGTAGTCAGCTTACTATTGGCTGACGTCGTCTCACAGCAATCTTTACTTAATGTTCCTGGCTGATGTGCCGGCTGTTGATGTTTCGCCGGAACAGATATATATGTGAATTAAACATTGAGGTGGTTCTATTTTGATTTCTTGATGTAGTGTTTTGTGCATAATATACACTCCTGGAAATGGAAAAAAGAACACATTGACACCGGTGTGTCGGACCCACCATACTTGCTCCGGACACTGCGAGAGGGCTGTACAAGCAATGATCACACGCACGGCACAGCGGACACACCAGGAACCGCGGTGTTGGCCGTCGAATGGCGCTAGCTGCGCAGCATTTGTGCACCGCCGCCGTCAGTGTCAGCCAGTTTGCCGTGGCATACGGAGCTCCATCGCAGTCTTTAACACTGGTAGCATGCCGCGACAGCGTGGACGTGAACCGTATGTGCAGTTGACGGACTTTGAGCGAGGGCGTATAGTGGGCATGCGGGAGGCCGGGTGGACGTACCGCCGAATTGCTCAACACGTGGGGCGTGACGTCTCCACAGTACATCGATGTTGTCGCCAGTGGTCGGCGGAAGGTGCACGTGCCCGTCGACCTGGGACCGGACCGCAGCGACGCACGGATGCACGCCAAGACCGTAGGATTCTACGCAGTGCCGTAGGGGACCGCACCGCCACTTCCCAGCAAATTAGGGACACTGTTGCTCCTGGGGTATCGGCGAGGACCATTTGCAACCGTCTCCATGAAGCTGGGCTACGGTCCCGCACACCGTTAGGCCGTCTTCCGCTCACGCCCCAACATCGTGCAGCCCGCCTCCAGTGGTGTCACGACAGGCGTGAATGGAGGGACGAATGGAGACGTGTCGTCTTCACCGATGAGAGTCGCTTCTGCCTTGGTGCCAATGATGGTCGTATGCGTGTTTGGCACAGTGCAGGTGAGCGCCACAATCAGGACTGCATACGACCGAGGCACACAGGGCCAACACCCGGCATCATGGTGTGGGGAACGATCTCCTACACTGGCCGTACACCACTGGTGATCGTCGAGGGGACACTGAATAGTGCACGGTACATCCAAACCGTCATCGAACCAATCGTTCTACCATTCCTAGACCGGCAAGGGAACTTGCTGTTCCAACAGGACAATGCACGTCCGCATGTATCCCGTGCCACCCAACGTGCTCTAGAAGGTGTAATTCAACTACCCTGGCCAGCAAGATCTCCGGATCTGTCCCCCATTGAGCATGTTTGGGACTGGATGAAGCGTCGTCTCACGCGGTCTGCACGTCCAGCACGAACGCTGGTCCAACTGAGGCGCCAGGTGGAAATGGCATGGCAAGCCGTTCCACAGGACTACATCCAGCATCTCTACGATCGTCTCCATGGGAGAACAGCAGCCTGCATTGCTGCGAAAGGTGGATATACACTGTACTAGTGCCGACATTGTGCATGCCCTGTTGCCTGTGTCTATGTGCCTGTGGTTCTGTCAGTGTGATCATGTGATGTATCTGACCCCAGGAATGTGTCAGTAAAGTTTCCCCTTCCTGGGACAATGAATTCACGGTGTTCTTATTTCAATTTCCAGGAGTGTATATTGCATTCGAAGGGAGAAACATGCCGCAAGTTGTTGATGTCGAGGGTAGCCAGTTATGCTGAAGCTCCATGTCAGCAAAGAGTTCACTACAAGCGCGAACCAGACCGCTGCACGCTTCGCCTAAAGCAATCTAATACAAACATTTTTTTCTTTTTTAATGCTACTCGTAGCGCTGTTTGTGTGACGAATTTTAATAGCTGACAAGCTTTAGTATTTGGTTAATGACACTTGCGAGATGATGTTTACATCAGCCATTCGTATGAGACTCGTTGCGTAAGGCAGTGGCTTGCGGACAGTTGCCTTACAGAGTCGTGGGAGGGCAGGTGACTCTGGAGGAGGGTACCAGACGGAAAAATCGACTTTAGACAGCAGTTTACAGTTGTAACTTAAGGATTGTGTGGTCATGTTGTTCCACTGGTAATGTCGCGATTCCAACGAGTAACATACACAGTTGTCATTTAGAAGACTGTAGATGAAGAGAATTTGTTTTACTTCCTCGTTTTATGTATAATAGTAGGAGGAAATTAGACTCAGAAGACCGCTAACGATTATAAACTGATCGTTTTATCGACTTTAGACAGCAGTTTACAGTTGTAACTTAAGGATTATCTGGTCATGTTGTTCCACTGATAATGCCCCGATTCCGACGAGTAACATACATAGTTGTCATTTAAATGACTGTAGATGAAGAGAATTTGTTTTACTTCCTCGTTTTATGTATTATAGTAGGAGGAAATTAGACTCAGAAGACCGCTAACGATTATAAACTGATCGTTTTATCCACAAAAACTCGATTTCAGTGATTAGTGGTGTGTGAAATTGGGAATTATACTTTTGCCACCAACCCGCTCTGTCCACTCTCTTTAACAATGTGTTACCCATTGCATTCTTAGTGTTACCACCCTTGCCTTTAATTTCTTTTAAGATTATGTTGACTTTGTGTAGGCCGAATCAATCCTCCCGACTATCATTTCTCTTTAGGTTTCCCTATATTTATTCTGTAGCCATTTTGCCTCCGCTGCCCTGCACTTCAAATTTAAGCCGTTTCTAAGGGATTTATATTGGTGTATTCCTATCTATCCATGAACATTTTATGGATTTCGCCTGCTTGTCATGCTTGCAGTGACAATCCTTGCACCCATGTTTGTCTGTCAGCTGTGAATGTCTGTTTTAGAGATGTCCAACTGCTTTCAGCTTAACTGTCTGCTTTGATACTGAAATTTCGTGGCAGACTGAAACTATGTTTAGACCGAGACTCGAACTCAGGACTTTTGCCTTTCAGAGGCAATTTCTCTACCGATTGAAGTACCTAGGTACAACTCACTACCCATCCTCACAACTTTACTTCTGCCGGTACCTCATCTCCTACGTTCCATACTTCACAGAAGTTCTCCTGCGAAACTTGCAGTACTAGCACTCCCTTATTCCTTCGGTATTACTTGTCCCAGTATCCAAACTCTTAGTGAAGATCAATCGTGACTAATCGTATCTCAGTACTTTCTTTGGTAGAATATTTCCTATTACGATCTGAAATGTATTTTAGAACTCAGTCAGTCATTCTTCTTCCTCATTCTTGCTGCCAAGTCTTTATTCTCCAGTAAGTCGTTCTTTTGTTCCTTCTCCTGAAACAACGCTCCAATACCCCGTGAATATTCGATTTTCATATCCCTTTACATACTGAACCACCCTTTCAGTATCCTCATGTTCAGCCTCTACCTCTTCACCTTCTGATTGACTCGTTGGCCTTTATACCTTAACCATTGTCGTCGGCATTGCTTTAATGTCGAATCTGATGACAATAACCCCTCGTCGAGCCAACTACAGTAGCTCACTCATTGCATTACTCTTCTATTCCTAGCGAGTCTTACTCCCATTACACAATTTAAAGGCCACATGTCCTGTGGATACACATTGTGTGTCTTTAATGGAATTGTTTCCATTGCTTTCTGCATCCTCATGTCATTGATCACTAATGATTCTTCCGCCTTTTCGGTGCCTTTTCCCACCCAAGGGCAAGAGAGTATCCTTTACCTCTGTCCGTTCCTCCGCCCTCTATGACAAGGCCTTTGGCAGAACGAGGGTTACTTCTTACTGCGGATGTCTTCGGGTGCCATTTCGGATGATCATCATTCAAAAGACAGTGGTTGCGGGGTTCGCACCTGCGACCAAGGACATTTTGATTACGAGCCAAAGACTCTATCACTAGACCACGGTGGCTAAATACTTTGATCTATTTTCTTTTAACCAACTTTGATTCCATGAGGAACTGTTGCGCACAACGACCGTAGACTAGTATAAGGAAGGATAGAAATACAGCCCTCATTCTTAAACACATATGTTTTTCGTCATTCTTTTATATCCAAGTTTTTGTCGTAAGTCTTCGGTGCATTT
This sequence comes from Schistocerca nitens, assembly GCF_023898315.1. Lineage (NCBI taxonomy): Eukaryota > Metazoa > Arthropoda > Insecta > Orthoptera > Acrididae > Schistocerca > Schistocerca nitens. The sequence goes on along the minus strand of NC_064620.1, from coordinate 182,211,894 downwards.
GACTGATATATAATCCAAGAAACTCGCAGCGATACATGTCACTATATATTACTATACTGGTGTATAGGCAGAGGAGTTTCCTTCTGCTTGTACACCAATAAACTTATATCGTGACATGCACTGCAGCGAATTTGATGTATTTTAACTCAGTCAAATACAGTGAAGAAAGCAATTTACAGTTGAAGTCTGGATAGGCGAGAATAATGGGAAGCAAATGAGATTGCGACTGATTGCTGTGTTCCTGCCTTCTTTATTTATGGTTTTTTCCTTTTTGTGCCCAGTTTCTGGAGAAATATAGCTCAGCAAAATGCTTTAGTTCACTCTTGTTAATTTTCTGGTTTTGTAACTGTCAAAGAATTTTTTCTATTTAAAAATTTTATTGCTATAACAAGCCCACTGCTCTGCAAACCGAAGCCGACACGCCACTTCACATAAATCGTACGCTACTCATTCGACAACCGGTAATGGATTCCTTGCAAGGCAGCTACCGGACTAGAGAATTTTGCTGACCTTAACACGATAACTCAAATGGTTTGGGATGTTGTTTTAATGGAAGCATGGACTGCTGATAAACGGAGTTGCATTGGTCCAGCTATGAATCGCCGTTTTGCACTACACCAAATGATCATCGTTTGCGAGTATGGCGGCTGCTTGGGGTGAAGTCTCATTCTTCCAGTATCTTGGACAGACAGAGCGATGTTACTCCTAGCCTCATCATACTGGGAAGCATCGGGCATGACTTCAGTTCATTGCTGGTCATGTTTGAGTCAACTGTCGTTGCACAGCGATACTGCACGGACATCCTGTGTTCTCCTGTGTTACCTCATGGATAGGATCCTGGTGCTATTTTTCAAGAGTATAATACTTGTTCACATATGGCAAGTGTCACTATGAACTTCCTGTGTGATGTCATAGTTTTCCAGCGGCCAGGAAGATCCGCAGACCTGTCCCCTATGTAATATGTCCGGGCAAGTTCGGCCCTCAACTTCTTTCTAGTTTCAGTATTCAGAACATGATGGACCTGTTACAATAGCTGGGCCCAGCTTACCTAAGGACAGGATACACCTGATTTATGAACATTTCCCAACCGAATCAGTGCATGTATCCAGGGCACAGGGATACGACGTCACACTCTAACCGCTCCCATACTGCCAAATTTTTCGTAAATATGGCTCGGTTTTGTAATCACTGAAGTAATGAAATACCTCCCAAATCTGTGAAGTGTCACTTTCCTCCTCCTTTTCTATGCGTTTCACTTTTTCGTCTGGTAGTATGTAATATTTTGATTGCAGCTTTTTCGCAACAGTTGCAGAGTTCCCGATGAAATACACTCCTGGAAATTGAAATAAGAACACCGTGAATTCATTGTCCCAGGAAGGGGAAACTTTATTGACACATTCCTGGGGTCAGATACATCACATGATCACACTGACAGAACCACAGGCACATAGACACAGGCAACAGAGCATGCACAATGTCGGCACTAGTGCAGTGTATATCCACCTTTCGCAGCAATGCAGGCTGCTATTCTCCCATGGAGACGATCGTAGAGATGCTGGATGTAGTCCTGTGGAACGGCTTGCCATGCCATTTCCACCTGGCGCCTCAGTTGGACCAGCGTTCGTGCTGGACGTGCAGACCGCGTGAGACGACGCTTCATCCAGTCCCAAACATGCTCAATGGGGGACAGATCCGGAGATCTTGCTGGCCAGGGTAGTTGACTTACACCTTCTAGAGCACGTTGGGTGGCACGGGATACATGCGGACGTGCATTGTCCTGTTGGAACAGCAGGTTCCCTTGCCGGTCTAGGAATGGTAGAACGATGGGTTCGATGACGGTTTGGATGTACCGTGCACTATTCAGTGTCCCCTCGACGATCACCACTGGTGTACGGCCAGTGTAGGAGATCGCTCCCCACACCATGATGCCGGGTGTTGGCCCTGTGTGCCTCGGTCGTATGCAGTCCTGATTGTGGCGCTCACCTGCACGGCGCCAAACACGCATACGACCATCATTGGCACCAAGGCAGAAGCGACTCTCATCGCTGAAGACGACACGTCTCCATTCGTCCCTCCATTCACGCCTGTCGCGACACCACTGGAGGCGGGCTGCACGATGTTGGGGCGTGAGCGGAAGACGGCCTAACGGTGTGCGGGACCGTAGCCCAGCTTCATGGAGACGGTTGCGAATGGTCCTCGCCGATACCCCAGGAGCAACAGTGTCCCTAATTTGCTGGGAAGTGGCGGTGCGGTCCCCTACGGCACTGCGTAGGACCCTACGGTCTTGGCGTGCATCCGTGCGTCGCTGCGGTCCGGTCCCAGGTCGACGGGCACGTGCACCTTCCGCCGACCACTGGCGACAACATCGATGTACTGTGGAGACGTCACGCCCCACGTGTTGAGCAATTCGGCGGTACGTCCACCCGGCCTCCCGCATGCCCACTATACGCCCTCGCTCAAAGTCCGTCAACTGCACATACGGTTCACGTCCACGCTGTCGCGGCATGCTACCAGTGTTAAAGACTGCGATGGAGCTCCGTATGCCACGGCAAACTGGCTGACACTGACGGCGGCGGTGCACAAATGCTGCGCAGCTAGCGCTATTCGACGGCCAACACCGCGGTTCCTGGTGTGTCCGCTGTGCCGTGCGTGTGATCATTGCTTGTACAGCCCTCTCGCAGTGTCCGGAGCAAGTATGGTGGGTCTGACACACCGGTGTCAATGTGTTCTTTTTTCCATTTCCAGGAGTGTATATTGTATGTTATTTACTGTAAGTCACCCAAAGCATGCTAAATTCTTACTTTAATATAGAATCTGCTATGTCCTTCAAGTGGAATCCTTTTTCATCCACAGTCGTATCATCTCTTCCTCATAGAGACCTTCATTGAACTGACAACATATTTTGTTACTGACTGAATATGAAGCTGAAATTAAGAACACTAAAATCCGTAAGTAAACATCTATAACTAAAAATAACTCTCACTGTCTATGACTCAGCTCGGAGAAGAGACATTAACACCTTCGACCACCTGACCAGACATATGACGGTTCTAACAAACAATCAGATAAGTAATTAACAAACTGATATCATAATCGCATCTGTTTCAAAAATGCTCTTACCCCATACAACAATTGCTGAATGTGTAACAGCTAGAGAAGGCTGAATTTAAAGTTAGGTATAAGTTATCAATGAAATAAATGAAAGGTACTTTAAAATCAATTATAAATCTATGTAATCGCTCAACATGTTTCCCTATTTTGCTTTGAGAAAGTTTATTAGATTTATAAAATAATGAAAAGCTTCCGCTTATTAGCAAGAAAGTGGAGTCATGTTCCACGAAACCAGCTAGTAATTTTGTAAGAAAATAATGTTTACTGTTGCTGATATGTTGCACCTACGACATACTGTTTGTGCATGAGACAGACTATATGTAAATACTATACCGCACATCATCAACGAGTGAAAACTGATGAAACCCATATTTCACGTCATCGAAGGGGTGAGGTATTCCCATTTCTTATATTCTTGTTGTACATTCGTGGGGAAAAAAGCATCACATTTCCTGTCTAATACCAAAATTAGTGTCATGTTCCAATGATTTGGTCCAAATGTCTTGAAATTACTTGCACGAAAGTTGAGAGTTGTCGATATTATATAGTTGAGATTGTTTCAAGAAGAAAGGATAGTGTAGATGTGTGTCTTAACATTAGTTGATTTCATTTATATGAAACTACAAGCAGAGCTGATTAGGATTTCTCTTGCTCCCTGCGTCGCAGAGAATCTGTGGAGCACACCAGCCTCAGCGAGATCTGTAATTCTGAGCCAAGTAAGACTCCTGGTAATTAATTTGCCACGTGCCGCGGCTAACAGCTGTCATGAAAGCGTCAGATCGTAAGCTTTCTCTTGGGGACCACTCTGCGTTAATGGCCGCACGGAGCACAGCATGCTAATTCACGCACACCGACGAATTCCTTTGCCGGCATACATATGCAGAAACTTGCTACCGCATTCCACGCAGGGATTAGTGACGCCTGGTAGCAGTGATGGATGTAGTACCAGACCTCCATGACGGAGAAAATTCTACTACACCAGCTCAGTGAAGGAACTCACAGGGTCAAATATTAATCTTTCGACCCATTTTTGCCTGGTTCATTCTTCAACGGATCAGGAGTGGTTAACAGAAATGGATACGCACAGTTCTTTTGTCTGGTATCATACCTCGTCATTCACTTTAAACACAAACAAAATCTGGAAGTTTTCGAAGTTATTTGTGCAACGCGAAAATATTTACAGCGATTGTGACAATTCAAAACAGTATTCAACCTCGAACCCACATACCAAGCGTTCGTGATTTGGCTCCTGCCACTAGGACATTTCATTTCAGCTCAACGTGTAAATGATGCTTGAGACTTTTATGCCACCTCGTGTTATGAAAGTCTAGTATCTTTGAATTGGTAGCTCTCATGAAAGGCTGAAATTCATATTTGAGTACTGGCCTGCACATAATCTACAACTTCATCAATATTCTACAAAACGCACTGCGTATGAGGATGGTGTACCGTCTCCTGGCAAAACACGTATTATATGTGGTCAAAAAAGAGAAAAGAATGGTTGAACTGGATGATTGTGTGAACTTTATGTAATAAAGAGAAACCATTATGTGTCTTGCTTTATACATGTATAGAATTATGTACCGTTATTTTCAAAGGTAATATCTGTGTCGGCGAGTACTGAAACCTCCACAGACAATACTTATTAAATATCAAACAAAGAAGAAAATATATCACACCGAGTATAAATTGTAGTGACCGAACATAATTTCTCTGACATCTTTTTGGAGTTACGTGAGAAGGGAAGAGCCTGTGACGCTATATTGTATGCTTGTGTAGCATTCTTCTGTCAAGATTGAGAGAAGGACGCCATTAGGCATTGATTTGCAAAGGTGTGTAAGAATTTGATCTGTCTGAATGTTTTGAATAGAGTTAGTTAGTGAAAAGCTGCATTATGATTTTTAATAAGCTTGCCTGGTATTTTATCCCATTCTTTTAAGACATTTCGTGATGCAGAGCTGCACTACGAATGAACGAGCCGCAGCCGCGGCGCATTCAAACAGCATTAAATGAAATCAATCATACCGCAAAGAAGCGGACAGTTAGTAGTGAACTAAAATAATTTTTTTCAGCTTTCGGGATTGCAGGGCAGAGCAGCAGATTTAATGATGTGTTTTACAGGTGGACGCGGGCTCCATATGATATATTTTAACAGTGCAAAAAGATAATTTACCTTCATGACATAAAAGAAATCGTATTGTGCGTGGTTCTGGTCTGGCAAACATTAAGGTAGAAACACTTTTTCTTTGATAATTGTCTCATGTTCTCGTGTTTGTCTTGGTACTTATTGGTGTCTCACTGTTAACAAAATCCACTGCAAAATTTTGGTGTTGAACAAGCATTGCGTACTGTAGCATCAGTATTGATAACGAAATAATTTTCAGTAACGTTTTCAATATCTGTAAAGTAAGAGAGATATGTTGAACTTTGTAGCGAGTTACAGTAATGAAACAATGTTCCCTTTATAGAAAGCCAGATACAGAATAATATGAACATAATATATTTTGTTTTGTTGAAAATTGATGACCCAAAGAAAGTCACAGCATGGCATCCCTAAAAAGTATTTCAGGGCTCTTACCGTAGCAATATATGTTATCTCATCCATTTATCAATATATTAGTTGTTACGCGAGAAATAACAAGCAGACAGTGGAAATGGGTACGTTTGCTTTCATGAAAATTTTTCCTGTTTCTGTCCAAATGGAATATGGTGCGTAGGACCGCTTAAGGACCTAGAAGGTGAGAGAAATAAGGGCTCGTATGGCAGCGTAGGGACAGTCGTGTATCCGTCTCATCGTTTGTGAGTGAAATACGAAAGGGAATGGCTAGTGGTGGTACAAGGTGCTCTCCGCTGTGTACCTTAGTTAGCTTGAGGCATACTTATATAAACGGATAGACAGCGTAAATATGCCATCGTATTTCCTCCACTTTTCCGTCACGTCGTCACATATAACGGGTAGTTATAATGGATGGTTAGAATTGATATGTAGCTACTCACAGAGTTCCACTGTGGGCTGTTATCATCGTATGGCAGCGAAACGTGGTAATTATTCTAATGCGTTAATGATGAGCCGATTTATACTGTACAAATATTAGTTCCAATTCTGGGGACCATGTGCAAATCTGGCGCTGTGAATACAAGAAAGACGTACAGTGATAGGCCAAAACATTATAATCACCGCCCACCGCGAGGTTGGATGCCACCTGATGACGTTGCGGGCACGTAACGCTCTGTGAAAAGTATGTAAGCGGAGACCATAGCGAAGATACGGGCTGCAAATTGGGATTAAGACAAGCGACTCACTTAAAGGACACTACTATTATGCAAAGACCGTGAACGAGTATCTAGAAAACGGCGAAGCTGGTCGATTCATGTACTGCTGACGTAAGTATCTGCGGAAAAAGCTAGAAGGACAGTTAAAGTATCACTAGGCTTTAAATGGTTGGACGTGCCCAACCCTTTACAGAACATGGGATTCAGAGGCTTGTCTGTTCTGTAAAGTAGGATAGATAGTTTATTTGCAAATTATTGCACTTTAAAAAAGAATTATCTGTGTCACATTTCTTAAAATCACCTCCAGAGTGTAACTTATTACTTCTTTAACTATTGAAAACTTTGTGGCTCATCTCTTTAAGTCAATGTAGGTAATTATAATTTGCTACCTTGCTTAAGAAGCCAGCTGTCGGTGATTTTGGTATTGTCTTAAAGATGGCCACGTGTTGATTGTCTCTTAGCTGTTTTATAAATATTGTCTTGAATTGTATTGTTAATTCGTTTTGGTAGTTGTTCTCCTTAAGGAGTGACATTATAGGGGCCTTGACCTTTCATGCTAAGTGCACCCCTCATCCCGACTTCCTTAGTCACAGACGTATTGGTCGGAAAAGGTGCACAGGAACTGAGCTGGCTTCGTAATAGTGATACATTGTGACTTTGTGGTCTGGTGCAGGTCTATCAATTAGACGCCACTTCTGGGACGTGCTTGTTTCTAGGCTATCCCTGAAATCCTATTGCCCCATGGAGAGCTACAGCCTGACGAGGAATCAGAACCACGTGCCATTGGCGTATCTTCCATCACTGAGCGGAGAAGGATAAGTTAAACAAGACTGAAAATTTCATTGTCTGATCGGGGTTCAATCCCACGAACCTATACACTGCCGGAAAAAGAGCGCAGAATCCTCAAGGACTGAGTTCAGCGGCGCCAGGGTATGACATACTGAAAGGTTGTAATGTTAGTGATTTGTTTGTCACGGTCATTGGGGATGAGGTGGCGCTCAGGAAGCCTGACTGTGTACCATGAATCTCGACGCAATAACAGTGCCCAGTTTAGAGGTAAACGGTTTTGGCAAAAGTCGCTATAGGATACAACGTAAACCCACTGAAGAGTACGTACTGCTGTTGATCAGCTTCAGCCATTGCAACGGGGACGCACTGTGAACACACAGGAAGCTGGATAGACGTAGCGACACAGTGTTGCACTTGTTGTGCACAATGTGCCAGTGCGTGACGCTACTTTCAACAGTAGTCTGTGGAAGATTCCAACACGTGTAAACCATGTTCTTTATGTCCATCCACTACAGATGTATTTCAAGATCGACACATTATACTGGCAGCAGTGGCTGACCACATACCATCCAGCGCCGAAATAAGTACATATGGTGCTCCTACTGTGTCATTAGAGATCATTGAGAACCGTTCCTTTGCAGCAGGGATTCAATTAAATGAAGATTTCAAGAAGAATAACTCAAGACACTTTTATAGGACTTTCAAGCGAAACCTTAGAAGCTATTGCCCATCCAGCTTACACTTCAGAGGACCAGATGGAAACATAGCCTATAATTACAAAGACAACTGCCGCATATTGTCCCAATATTTTGAGAATATTCTCAACTGTGAGTCCCCTAAAACCTCCAATACAAGAAGAAGTGAAGAACATCATTCACCCCCAGAAAAACAACAAGGCACCAGGAGAAACGCTATGGTTGCAGAGCTGTGGAAGCAAGCTGGAGACAAAGCAGTCAGCAAGGTGACCGAGATCGAACGGAACATTTGGGGCACTGAGAAGTTACCAGATGACTGGACATCTGCTTTGATCCACCCCTTACACAAGAAGGGTGATTTGACTGACATCAACAATTATAGAGGGATCTCATTGAGACCAGTCACCTTTAAGTTGTTATCTAAGGCATCATTGAACTGAGCCGAACCACAACTGGACCCAAAACTTGGAGATTATCAAGGTGGTTTTAGAAAATGACGTTCTTCTGCTGAACAGATCCTTCACTTGAAGTCAGTATTAAGTCAGATTAAACTAGCGTATAAAAAGAACGTAGTTACTGTCGTTGACTTCAAGAAAGGGTACGATTCAGTCGACAGACATACTCTTATGAGAATTTCGTAGGAAATGGGCCTGGACCAGAAAACCCAGAGCCTTATCCAAAAGACCCTGAGTAACATGAGATCACGAGTAAAGTACAGGGGAACGCTTCAAAAATGGCTCTGAGCACTATGGGACTTAACATCTATGGTCATCAGTCCCCTAGAACTTAGAACTACTTAAACCTAACTAACCTAAGGACAGCACACAACACCCAGCCATCACGAGGCAGAGAAAATCCCTGACCCCGCCGGGAATCGAACCCGGGAACCCGGGCGTGGGAAGCGAGAACGCTACCGCACGACCACGAGATGCGGGCGGGAACGCTTCCAGAAAGCTTTGAGATAAATACAGGAGTTACACAGAGAAACAGACTTTCACCTCTTCTCTTCAACTGTGCACTAGACAAGGTGATCAGAGATTTGTGAATAGAAATGGAAGTACAAAATATACCTAGCGGTATTTACCTGAGACACAAACGGAAGGGAGTAGTAGTAGCTGTTTAGCTTTCGCAGATCATCTGGCACCTATAGTAAGCTCAGTGGAAGTAGCAGTAAAGCAGTTCAGACTTCAACTGCCGCTAGAAAAGACAAAATACCTTACCAACATCAGTGATACACGACGTGACCTACAGCTGGAACAACGTCAAGTTGAGAATGTTGACAGTTTCAAGTATCTAGGAGAATGATTGGATCATAATCTATCAGAAGGAACAGCACTAACAGCTCGGATTAATAAGTTACAATTACCATATTCATTAACCAAGAACATGTACAATAAGAAATGTCTTTCTCCCAATTCCAAACTTTAAGCCGGCTTGGGTGGCCGAGTGGCTCTAGGCGCTACAGTCTGGAACCGCGCGACCGCTACGGTCGCAGGTTCGAATCCTGCCTCTGGCATGGATGTGTGTGATGTCCTTAGGTTAGTTAGGTTTAAGTAGTTCTACGTTCTAGAGGACTGAGCCATTTGAACCAAACTAAAACACTACCAATAAGTTATCTGCCCTGAAGCCCTATATGCCTCAGAATGCTTGAATATGAACAGGAAAGGCTTGACAGATAAACTATAAGATCCTGAGAAAAATTCTGGGACTGGTCAAAACAGACAGTGAGTACAGAAGACAATCAAACCACAAGCTATACAATCATACCGAGAAAATCACAGATGTAGCCAGGAAGAGATGACTCACTTTCTACGGAAATATCTTAAGGATGAAACTTCCTGGCAGATTAAAACTGTGTGCCCGACCGAGACTCGAACTCGGGACCTTTGCCTTTCGCGGGCAAGTGCTCTACCATCTGAGCTACCGAAGCACGACTCACGCCCGGTACTCACAGCTTTACTTCTGCCAGTATCTCGTCTCCTACCTTCCAAACTTTACAGAAGCTCTCCTGCGAACCTGCAGAACTAGCACTCCTGAAAGAAAGGATATAGTGGAGACATGGCTTAGCCACAGCCTGCGGGTTGTTTCCAGAATGAGATTTTCACTCTGCAGCGGAGGGTGCGCTGATATGAAACTTCCTGGCAGATTAAAACTGTGTGCCCGACCGAGACTCGAACTCGGGACCTATGCCTTTCGCGGGCAAGTGCTCTACCATCTGAGCTACCGAAGCACGACTCACGCCCGGTACTCACAGCTTTACTTCTGCCAGTATCTCGTCTCCTACCTTCCAAACTTTACAGAAGCTCTCCTGCGAACCTGCAGAACTAGCACTCCTGAAAGAAAGGATATAGCGGAGACATGGCTTAGCCACAGCCTGGGGGATGTTTCCAGAGAGTTATGTGAAAGTCCAATGTATTTGTGTAAGATGTTTACCTTTGAACTGTAGACACACACACATAAAGTGAGAGAGAGACAAAGAAAGAGATACTCCCAAACATGTTTTAGTAACTGACTACCAAAAGAAAAATTGAAAACTGTTTATGGGCTGTAATGCCATTTGGATCTATAAATTTCTTTGGAAGCAATTCAGCACTCGCTATGGAAAATGAGTACTATTACAAAACTAGTTCTCCATAAATAGTTAACAAAGAACAACATTTGCCTATGAGACGTAATTAACACATTAGTAAAAAGCTGTCGCTAAGATCAGTTTCACTTTAACAACTATTACGCAAACCTCCTAATAGGCAAAATGGGAGATAAATCAACTGCTGGCTTTTGCTGTTGCTGCTTGGCGTCACCTGACAGGTAGCTCCCATTGTGAACATCTAGTGTTTGAGTGATGTTTCATACTGTAATCCACAATCGAGCCTCAAATTAATTATATTCCTTATCTACGTTGCTTTTCAAGCATCAGAATTCAACGATTAACATGCCTGCGGAAATACATCGGCAACACTAAAAGTTAAATAGTTATGTCAAGTTACACAACGTTATTTTCACACATAGAGAGAGACAAATATATCAAATTTGTGCCTGAAATGTCGATGTTAACTCTTAGATTGTGTCTCAGCGCTGTTTTCATGCCACAATATGCATGGCTGAAAAAACTAACATATTAAGCAGGTAGTTTAAATTACAAATTACGCCTAAGAGATCATCATATAACTAATCTGATCGAGGGAGTCTGAACTGAAGAAAATACAAGCTAGGTAAAATACTATGCAAGCATGGAAACAAAAAGACTATCTGAATCACTGGGAGAATATAATTAACTATGCCTATTACTGCTGGTGTAAGTCACAATATACTCACAGATTAAATATTTGTACACCTAAACTGTTCTGCAATGCTTGTCAAGTGTTACAATGACATCACCACACCTAAAATCGAAAAGATGTGATTTGAATATGAGGAACAAATAATATTCTGAAAAGGCAGTTGACATTTCAAGTTAGGCCTTCGAAACCTAAGTACTAAAAATAACTTGACCACACTTGCAACTGTAGATAATACTGTTTTGCTTAGATACTAGACAAACGTAGAAACAAACATTCATTCTGAATTACTGCTAGCTGCTGGAAGAATGTAAATAGTACCATCATTTAGGCTTACTCTTGATGAACGAAATTCGATTGCTGTACCAAGCTTTTCAAGTTCTATGGTCCTTCAAACTGTCTATACCTTACTATAGTACACAAGCTGACTTACTGAGACTACTTAAATAAACTGTGGGTTAATTGATAACCGTAGTTATATATCTGTACGAAGCTTCAAATTCATCTAAATACATAAAAACTGATTACAAAACACGCATATCTACATTACAGCCTAATAAGAGCTGACAAATAGCAAAGTAAAAAATGGCAACTTTGTGCTGACAAAGAGCAGTACATCTTGTAAACTGTAACACCATGATCAGAATGCAAAAACTTCTATTCGTACATTAAACAGCGATTGTCCAACAAAACCTCTGGGACGGAGAAGCCGTTATGCATATTTACTACCCAGTATCATCACTCTCGTAGCCAGTCTTGGTTCAATCGCCAAGATGTAAGTTCATTATCATCTGTTGAGTCTTTCACTCTATTTTCCGCAGCCACTGCAAACTTCCTCTGACAAAGATTTTGGGGCATGTTAATAGAGTTTCAGAACAAGTTGACAAGTTGATACACGCTCTGGGCAAGTTCAAAGACTTTTGTGGTAAGTACACACATTTTAGATATGCGTTCATAGGTTTTTGGGGCATGCTGATACTTTTTGCGTACTCTGGTAAATTTTTTGGCAATAAGACAGCTGTGGGGTGAGTTGAAAAGTTTTTGTTGTAAATTGTTACATTTGGGGGTGGAATGGTATATTTTGGTGCAAGTTGTTACGTTTTTGCCGGTAAGTTGTTACATTTTTGGCACAAGCCCATACATTTTCTGGGTAAGTTGGTACATTTTTGGGTGTCAGTTGATTCATCATTATACGTTTGGAGACAGTTCATACACAACACCAAACAATTGCATGTAGCATTTCCAATTTATTCACCAGTAATGTTATCATCACAAAATTTTATCCATCACATTTACACAATGCAGTAAATTTCCTCTCTCTCTCTCTCTCTCTCTCTCTCTCTCTCTCTCTCTCTTTCTCTCTCTCCCTCTATCTGTCTCTCTCCGTCTCTCTCTGTGTAATGTTTAATAATGAAACAACATTATAATGTCTTGGATTGATAAGTTGCATCTTGCTGACTATGCAGCGTATAAACTTGCCTCAAAAATATGTCAACATCCTTGAAAACGTTTCATCGTGCCAGAGATTGTATCATTTTAACCCAAGACTATATCGACCTCCTCCAGAAATTATCAACTTACCGCAAAATGTATCACCTTAGCCCAGGAACGTATTAACTTCCCCAGGTTTCCAAAAAATATATAAACTTACCCAAAAAATTCATCAATTTCAACCAATCATGCATCAACTTACTCTATAGCTTTTGCCAGAAGAAATTTTCAGTAGATATGAAAAATAAAATAAACGACCAAGTGGTAACTTTCATATGAGAATATTAAGTCTTACCTATTTAAATAATTGTAAATTAGCAAAACTCCAGCTTGCTGACTATAGTGGGACAGCCACTCATTTTAAGATTTTGATGCAAAAAGAGACAAACAGAGTTGCAACTAAAATTGATGTTTATGTAGTCGGTCACCGGTTTCGGGCTACGCTCGTTCTTGTTAAAGTATACTACTTGGGACTACGCATATGTACACAATTTTTTGACTGCTATTTCGATGGACATGTTACTTGCCTGGTTGGTTTGAGGATGGATGTAGCCCGAAACAGCTCACCGACGTAATAAACACCCATTTTACCTGCAACTGTGGTTGTCTTTTTCTGCATCAGAATTATCGATTTACTCCCTGCAAACTTAACCAAGACTGAGCAAGATGATGACTATCGGTAGGATAGATGTTTCAACAGCTCCATGTTTCCAGAATTTTTGTTGGTGAAGCGCCAAGTTATGTACTAACGAAAAGCATTTGGATTCTGATCAACCTAAGCATTCCAAACGTATGGGTGAGCTGTTTCTTGCTGATCATAAAATGTTGCCATTGTTCACCCTGCTAATTCTCGGTGCACTTTAGACTATAAGTAAGGTCTGCAGTATTGCTCACGTGTGTGTTCTGCAGTCAGATTTTACATGCTTGGCTTCTGGTTGGCTGGAGAAAGGAGGGTATGGTGATAGAGGAGGGGTTAAGAGAGGGAGGAGTTACAATTCACGAATGGAGCAGTTCCACGATTTTGGAATTTTTTTATATATTTTTTATATTTTATACTTTATTTAAAATTTATTTCTAATTTTCCACCATCCTGCGTTTTTGACTAGTGTTGGAAAGTTGAACTCAAAGACTCACTTGAGCGAGGGCATTCGTTGCGTTCCTAAGCTGCATTACTTGCATTATATTTCATGGTATGGTAGGTCATGGGTGAAATTCAGCGTAGTTAGGGCAGCATTTCATCGAATGTTAGTACTCCAAATACGTTTTTACCAACTAGGACATTATACCATACCGAAGTCTTTTGTGGGTCATCATCACACATTCACAACTGTCATGTTAAAGACTCGTTTGTGGATCGTTGCATACTTACAATGTTCTATTAATTCACTCGTGCCAGTTTAGATACAAATTATGATTCACACTATATATCACCTCAGAAGCATTTTGAAAATTTGATAATTGAAATAAAGAAGATAGGAGGCATAAGAAAAATCAATACGATTGCATCGAAACACGTACGATTAAAAAACTAATGAAAACTACCTGTAACTTTCATGGATTACGTGATGCAGATTTACATTCACACATTGAACTTCAGGTGTTTTACCAGAGTCGTAAACTGTGAGATGCTGTGAATCGCGACCACTGCCTCCTCGATGTTTCTCATTTGTCTCTCAGAAAGATCGCTGGTTTCATCGGCCTTTTCTCGACGTATAAGCACTCTCGGACGAAAAGAAATTGCAAGGAGGGCTTAGCTTAAGCCTGGGAATAATCGAAATGATATCAATTTCATCCAGTAGCTGGCTCCAAGTGGAGATCCTACTTCAGTAGCTTAACGTTCTTTCAGTTATTTCTACAGCTTAGTGGGGTGTTCTCCTTCGCCGAAGGCTTGATCTGCAACGCTGCTGTGGGTTCCCTCTGTTTGCACCGACAACTCTGTTTTCAACTTAAAAAGGCCATTAAACTGATGGTATATCCTAAAATCTTTCTTTTCTTCTTTATAGTCATATGTGAAGGCAGTTTGTTCAACATGAACTGCCGCTTGCATTAATATTAGTATCCGATGTAGGAATTAGCTGTTCCATGTTTCCGTCCCTTCGAGTCTTAGTTTATCAAAAAGGAAACAATAGTTACAGTAATTCTATGAATATAAAAGGAATATACGGAAAACTGGAATTATAGCACAGGATAAAGGTATTGTCCATTGAAACTGTTCTGGCTGTGTTCGAAAACTATATCTTTTGTGTTGCTTGAAACATGGCTTTGACATACTTTTCACTATACCTGTACATTTTTCAACACACTGCGAAAGTGTTTCGAGCTGAAGTTTTGAGTGACTCATCTTTCGCAATGGAACAGTAAGCGACCTTATCTCACATTGACATAAAGTGTTTGAACATGTACTGACTGCAGACAGAGAAGCTACAAAGTAAATATCAGGAATTGTAGTTATATGTAGTCAGAAATAACAGCCGACAACAGGATATGTTAATGCAAGCATCAGCAGACACCAAATAAATTTTTTTTGAGATCTGCTAGACTGATACTCCAGATATTAACGTATAATGCTGTGTTGCTCATAACATTTTTTAAATTACCTTTCTCAGGCGGATACGAATTACCGAAACAGATACGTGTGCGTATGTCCATCGATACTATTAGCTACATTTTTTTTTTATTCTGTCTCGCTGTCCCAGAAGTGCTCTGTAAAATGGACAATGTTTTCAGCAACAACGGGCCGAATGAAACCCGAAACGTGGAACACACCAACTCCGACTGGTCGCCTGGAGAGCCATAATCTCATAAATGTATCACACGGCAGCAGAATCGATGTGCCGTTAACAATTTAAGACACTGCGCTGTTTGGGGGATTCGCGTTTTTAGCGAAACAAAATGACGGTGTGAGAATAAGTCGCTTAGTTATTTTTTCGCAATGTGCTTGCCGTCGAACATAACCCCATCGGAGAGAAGCGATGCTACTCCGTAAAGTGGATGAACGTTAGAATTAACTACACCTAGAATCACCATGCGGTGATCTGCAATTCAAAAAAGCAGATGACGTTTACATCATAATTAGTTATCGTATAACATGCCAAACAAATAGAACTCCCAGTGCTATAAACAACAATACGAACGATACTTAAACCATGCTTCATTCTCTGTCTCTGAGTCTTCTGAGATTTACGAGGGGCGTTTGAAAAGTCCGAGCAAAGTCGGAGAGATGGCACGACCGGCGCGTATCGAGGTCATGTTTGGTTAGCAGCATCTTTGAAAAGAACGTACACTAAGTTCCAGCCATACTGGTCTATTTCTTTGTGTTTGGCATTCGTGTGATTCAAGGAAGTCGAGTGATTGTCAAAAAATGGACGAAAGGGAATTTCGTGTGGTGATTAAACATTACTTTATGAACGGCAAAACGCCTCATGAGACTAAAGAAAAGCTTGGTAAACATTACAGTGACTCTTCACCTTCGAATAGAACAGGTTATAAGTGGTTTCAAAATTCTCGCAGTGGCCATATTGGCACAGGTGATGCTGGACGTTGAAAGGTGGCTACACTGAGCCACAGCGCCAGAGATTGCTAGAGAGCATTGTTCCGCCGCCTCCACGGGAAGTGATTATTGGGATGTCGTAGTAGTCAGTGCCTGTCGAGGACTCGTAGTAGTCAGTTCGTGTTGAGATGTGCTAGTAGGGTGTGCTTTCTGAGATGTGATACTGAAAGGTTCTTGTTGAGATGTGGTAATAGCGAGTCGGTGTGGAGATATATTGTAATGATTAGAGTGATTTTGGTCAATATATGAAGGTAACGAAACTTGATGTATTTTTCATTATTTCCATGTTAAATAATGCGTCATTACAGGTTCAGTCAACAAAGCATCTGGCTTGTGTTATTGTATTAGAGTGTAATTCTGGTTTTCTTGAGTAATTATGGTATTTTTATTTTCTTTAATTAATTCAGTATGAATGATATTTAAAATTTCTTGTGTTATTGAAGAAGAACCGTGCCAGATGCGTACGTTGAGTCATACTTCCACACACAGAACAGTTATACTTGTGCTTTGGTTTCGTAGGTTTTTATAGTTGCTGGGGACTTAATTAATTAATTGTGTTAATGAAAATTTCCATTTCATTCTTTGTTATTGTTCTATGCAGTCAGATTGCGTAATAATACTAGTCAGGGCCAACCGTTTACGAGACTTCGTAATCGGACATACAGCTACTAAAATTATTTTCATCTTCTTTAATTAAGCCCCCATGCACGTGGCGACCGCTGCTTCGGATCGTCCCTTGGAATTCTTCTGATTGTAAAAATAGTAGACAGTAGTATTGTTGTAGTAATTTGTAGTTTAGTAATTGTAGTCTATATTGCATGTGTAGATTTGGTAATTGGCATTCTTCTGATGGTATTTTTCAAAATTTAATATTGGTTGTCTTGTCTATGGGTTTGACAAATTAGTGCAATTATTTCAATTGTTCGTTAATCGTGTTTGAAGGAAGCGTTTCGTGTGAATGGTATTGTTGGTGATAACGTGTTATATTCTCTGTAATTTTCGTACTGTGACGAGTTTTGTATGTTTTGTAAATGATTACGCGATCGATGAAAAAGGCAAAAATGATGGATAGTCAGAATGACGAAATTGTTGACATGGCGAACTCGCCAACACAGGACAACAGTACGATAAATAATGAAGTTGAAAACAATTTAATAAGCAGGGAAAATAGTCCAGAACCCTTTCAAAATTTTTCTCAATCAGAAAATTCTGAGAATACGAGATTAACGATAGAAGATTCTGGACTAGTATCGAACACAGATAGCTTTACAGCTATGACGAAGGAAACTGGTTTTGCGGGAAATGTTAGGGGCGAAAAGAATTTCGAACCGGCTATTATGGAGCAGTTGTTGGGTGCAATATTAAATTTGGGATCACAGTTACGATCTGAATTAAAAACAGATAGGGAAACAATGGAAACACGGTTAGACTCACTGGGATCACAGTTGGGATCACAAATAGGAACAATTAAAGCAGAGATGGAAACAATGGAAACACGGTTAGACTCACGAATAGGGACATGTTTCAAAAACATGAAGGATGAATTAAAGAAAGAGATTAGAGAGGAAGTACAACCGATTTTGAATGCTCACAATAATAGATTAATTGTAGTAGAGATTAGACAAAGGGAACAGGATAGAGAACAGGAAGAAAGAGATCGCGTGATAGTACAAAAAATTTCAGAGTTAAATTTACAACGTGCACACGATAAGGAAGAAATATTTGAGAGAATCGAGGAATCCGTTCCAAATGACAGAATAAATAACTTAACGCAACAGTGTGAACAGTTAACTACTAAATGTGACAATACTGAAACCCGAGTCGCGACACTTACGGAAGACGTAAATAAACAGAAAGAACAAATAGGTGATTTATCGGAAAGAGTTGAGGAGATTTCAGATAAATTGACAAGTCTTAGTTTAAATGGGGATAGAGATTCAGATGATACAGCTCCATTACCATTTGCAGAAACCGAAGAGTACCAGAACATAAATAAGCATGTTGAAAATCAGGGAAAGTTTAATGAACGCGTTAAAAGGGAAGTAGAGGCATTACGAAAGCAAGTCAAACAAATCGAAGGTGAAATTGTAGGAAAAGACAGCAAAAGAAATTTAGAATCACAGGTAGCAGAGGGGTTTGAAGAAAGTAATTTGTTTCATTTACGGGATGCAACAAGAGAGCGCCAGGCGCGCGAACTTGACAATAATCGACATTCAAACTGGGACAGACGCGGTAGGTCTTTGTCGCCACGAGGCGAAAACTTTGACTATAAACACTTTTTGACTGTTCGGAAATTTAAGATCTTCCGCAATTCTAAAAATGACATACATCCATGTGCATGGTTAGATCAATTTATGTACGCAGTTCCACCAAATTGGCCACTAAGTCACAAACTGGAATTTATGTGTGGATATTTAGAAAACGAACCGGCGACGCGGATGCGTGCACTCATTAGAGATTGTAATAATCTGAATGATTTTTATCATGCATTTCTATCGGCATATTGGTCCGAAAACACGCAAGACAGAGTCAAACACAGTCTTATTACGCAGCGTAATTTCAAACAGTCTGAATTCCGCACGCCAGCAGAATATTTTGAAGACATGATTCGAAAGAATCAGTTCCTTTCCAACCCTTACAGCCCGACTGAATTAATTCGCATTTGTTTAACTAAGCTGCCACAATCCATAAGACAAATTGCTTTAGCCGGAAGATGTAAAGACGACATTGAGACTTTTAAGACTTTGCTACAAGAACTTGAGTATGACAACGACGACGGGACTTCTTGTAATTTTTTCAGTAGCAGTAATTACAATACATTTTCA
Source organism: Schistocerca nitens (assembly GCF_023898315.1). Classification (NCBI taxonomy): domain Eukaryota; kingdom Metazoa; phylum Arthropoda; class Insecta; order Orthoptera; family Acrididae; genus Schistocerca; species Schistocerca nitens. The sequence continues at coordinate 182,192,882 of NC_064620.1, read as the reverse complement.
GAGAAAAGGGATAGTGATCGGAACGGACGTTATTTGGGTAACTTTGAGAATGACAGACGTAACAGACAGGACAATAGATACCAGCCTTATGACAATAACAGACGTTCTAACAGAGATTACACAGACAATTATAACGGTAATTCTTACCGGAATGATCAATCATACGGAAACAGTAATCGGTATCATCAAGACAGAAATTATTCATACAATAATAGAAACTCTTACTACAGAAATAACCAGGGTAGTAGGTCTAACAATAATTTCAGAAGTGACAGTCGAAATTATACAAGAAGTAGTTATGCAGACAGACAGGAAACCAGAAATTTTAATAACAGACACAACCAAGAATTTGCATCTAACAGACAGGAAGGACCTAATTGGCATCCTCCGCGTGACAGAAATTCAGAGAGACAAGTGGAAATAGTAGAAATTGATCCGCGAAATGTCGGGAATAATCAAAGACGTGACGCAGACAATCGACAATGACTAGCAGCTTCGGCTTCTGGCAGCAATATAGACGGTTCAGAAAGTAATGACACTACGACTTTACACTACGTACGCCTGGAAGACATGAGAGACATTTTGCTAGATGAAAAGGAAAAAAATGTAGATGCATTTTTACATCCTGTTATTGAAGTATGTGTGGGTAAGAATAAGTTCACTGCAGTTTTAGATTCTGGGAGCCCATTGAACGTCATTAGTGAATCAGTTTTTCGTATATGTGAAAGAACTATTGCCTGTCCTGTGTTACCTATTTCTAAAACTACAATTCGAGGAGCGATTTCTGGAAAAGGTGTGGAAGTTAAACAACAGACCAACCTAAATTTCATTTGTCAAGGATACGAATTGTCTGCTAATTTTATTATTGTTCCATTACTCAGTACACAGATTGTATTAGGTATGGAGTTTCTTAACACACATAAGGCAATTTTGAACTTTAAAGAAGGAAGTGTGAATTTGACTGTTGCCGGAATGCCGAAATGTTTGAAATTTTTCGAGTGTTTAGCAAGATCTGAATCAGATACAAAATGTTTAAGGTTTCTTACTTCTGATGCTTTCGTTGAGCATTATGACGACAATGTGTTTATTCATGACAATGACAATAGATACAGAGACGCGATGGAGGATATAATTAGTAGCGAAGAATTAATTAATGAAAAGGTTAAAAAAGCTGAAGTGCCAGATGACGTTGCAAGAGAAGAGCTGCACCATATTTTGACTTCACATGCTACAGTGTTTAGTCATCACACAGGAACTATACAAGGCTTACAATATTTATTTAAAGTTAAAGAACACACACCATTTCGAGGAAAAACGTACGCTATTCCTTTGGCTTACAGAGACAAGGTTAAGAATGAACTTCAATACATGTTAGATCAGGGCATTATTGAGCCAGCAGTCAGCCCTTATACCAGCCCATTACACGTTGTTCTTAAAAAGGATGGATCAATTCGTTTGGTTCTGGATTCCAGACAGATAAATAATATTATTATTCCTGAAACTGACCGTCCACAAAATTTAGATGAACTTCTTCAACATTTCCATGGAATTAAAGTTTTATCCACGATTGATATGCGTGCAAGTTTTTGGCAAATAGAACTCCACCCTGATTGTAGAAAATATACTGCCTTTTTAGCCTTTGGTAACTGTTACCAGTTTCGGAAGTTACCGTTTGGACTTACTGTATCTTCTGCAGCATTTATTCGCAGTTTAAATGAAATTTTACCTGTTTATCTTCGTGACAATATTACTTCTTATGTTGACGACATTCTTATTGCTAAACGTTCTTGGAGTGAGCACAACAAAATTTTGGATTCATTATTACGTATTTTTGCACGAGTTGGCATGACAGTGAACTTGGAAAAATCAGAATTTGGTCGTTCTCAGGTGAAATTTCTCGGTCACATTATTTCTACAGAAGGTATTCTCCCTGATCCAGAGAAACTAGACGCTATTCGTAATTATGCTGTTCCTTCCACAAAACGTGATGTTCGTAGTTTCCTTGGTGTTTGTAATTTTCTTAGACGTTTTGTTAGATTGGACAATTTGGCCACACCTCGTTTATGTGAATTATCTGGAAAAAATTCTAATTGGTGTTGGGATGAGGAAGCTCAAACAGAATTTGAACAACTTCGTGATGCTTTAGTTGCTGCTCCACTTCTTTCACATCCGGATTTATCTAAAGATTTTTGTTTGGCGACGGACTCATCATACAAAGGCCTAGGTGCACATTTATTCCAAGAGATAGAAGATGACGGCGTTGTAGTACAGAAAACTGTTGCCTTTGGAAGCCGTGTTCTCTCTAAATCAGAGAAGAATTATTCGATTACGGAACTTGAAGCTTTGGCTGTTGTATGGGCTTTCACAAAATTTCGCACATTTTTGTTTGGCAGACATACTAAGGTTTACACCGATCATCGAGCTCTGGAATTTCTTATGTCAACAAAATTAACTCATGGCAGATTGTCACGATGGGCGTTGTACCTACAGGAATTTGATTTTAGTATTGTTTACATACAGGGATCTTCAAATATTGTTGCTGATGCTTTATCACGTGCACCTATGGGTTTGAAACAAAGTGCTGAAGAGGACTGCAAAGAAAACCATTATTGTTTGATGTACATTCAAGGTGTTGCGTTTGAGAATTTTATTTCATCTTCGCTCCAGGACATCGCTAAGGAGCAAAATAAGGATCCAATCTGGAAGGACATTAAGGAGAAGTGGAGGAGAAAGGAAAGCGTAGCGATTAGACAGCATTATTTAGTTCGCAATGACATTCTTTTCAAACGAAAATCGGTCGACAACTCTGTTTGGTTAGTTTGTATTCCTGATGAGTGGGTCAATAAATTGATTTGGTACACACATTTCAGTTATGCGCACTTTGGTCCCAGAAAATGCTTTCATAAATTACGAGAAAATTGCTACTTCAGTAATATGGAAAAACGTATTCGATCTGTTCTTGCCAAATGCAAATTATGTCAAAAGGCTAAGCCGCCAACAGTTTCTCACAGAGCACCGTTGTTTCCTATCATTCCAGCGAAATTAAAGGAGATGGCTGCAGTCGATTTGTTCGGTCCAGTGGTTCGTTCTACTAATGGTTTTGCGTACATTTTCGTAGCAGTGGAACTGACATCAAAATATGTGTGTTTTACACCGTTACGCAAAGCAACAGCTCGTTCAGTATCTAACGCTTTCATCAAACATTTTCTTAAAGAAGTTGGTCATGTTGATAAGGTTATATCAGATAATGGATCACAGTTTCGCTCTAAAATTTGGCTTCGTACTCTACGGCGTCGTAAGATTAAACCAATTTTTATTTCACTTTTTCACCCTCAATCTAATGCTTCAGAGAGATGGATGAAGGAAATCAATAAATTGTGCCGTCTTTATTGTTATCAGAATCACAGAACTTGGGATCAGTATCTTCATATTTTTCAAAACATTCTGAATGAACTTCCTAATGATTCAACTTCTTTACCGCCTCTATTGATATTAAAAAATAAAGTACCAACAAATCGCATTTCTGGAATCGTTCCTTTTCCGCCTTCACGGAAACTGCGGCATTCTGAAGTTGTCAACCTGGCTCTACAAAATATTGCATCGGCGGCTGCTAGAAGAGAGAAATCAGCTAAGCGTCCTGGTCGTTTAAAAATCTTGTCAGTTGGCCAGAAGGTGTTAATTAAGTCCCACCGTTTATCTCATAAAGGAAAAGGCTTATGTCGCAAATTTTTTCTGCTTTATAACGGTCCGTATAGAGTTCGCAAAATTATTCATGATAACACTGTTGAAGTAGAAACTCTTAAATCTCGGCGCTCTAAGGGAATACATCATATATCGAACGTAAAAATTTTTGTAGAATGACATACTTTAGAGAAACTAACAGCTACGTAAACATGCGGAGAATGCAAGAGTACCGCGCTGTGTTTTGGCGGCGGCACATACTCAAAGCAACAGTCAAGTCGGCGCGCCGCACAAGGCAGTTGTTGACCGCAAACAATTACTTCCTACGTCACGCGCCTACAGCTGATCGAGCGCTCAGTGCGAATGCACTGACAGACGTAAATAAATACACAGTTTAATTTCTCCGAATAAATTCTGTATAAAGCTATAAGGACTTCATAAATTATGTTATTAACGTTCAGTATTTTTCAGGATACGGTTGTATAAAGTATTTAAGACCTTCAGGTAAATTCTGTGCGTGTCCGACGTTAAGACGACTTGCTTTGGAGAAAATTTTCAGGAAGAAGGTCATTTCGAAGAAGAAAGTAATAAACAAAAAAAGGTAACGGTTAATTGAGTTTATTTTTCAGGTAACATAATTCCACATAGGTACGTACTTCAGACGTAATTTGCTGCTTGCGATTACGTGATTCATACTTTGTGCTAATTTCATGTTCTATGAATTTACTAGTGAAGCGACGTGCTTACGCATATTAACTGATTTTGACAATGATTAATTAATGAACAGGGTTGTTATTTGTATATATTATGCATCGCTTGGCTGCTATGCTTTTTCACTGATGTCATATTTTTAATTATGTGCCTGCTGTGCTTATTTATTTAAATTATAATTGCCACCTGATTAGTTGTGCTGTTATGTATGTAGGTTACACTTTGTGATTTATCTGCTTGCGCCTTCATGTTTACTTATTAAGATTACATATAAACATTTATTTGCTTATGCTGATATGATGCTAATGACCTGTTTATTATGATAGATAACATATTTGCTGCCTTGCTTATGGATTGCATATTTACACATTTCTGTTTTGTTGTCATAACTACCCTTCAATTTAGTATATAGAAATGCTGATATACTGTGTACAAACATAGAGACTAGGTTACACTATGGTATTAATTGTAGATTGTTCGCTTGGCAGAGCCTTGTTATAGGGATTGTGCTGCATCCACTTGTTGACATTCTGTTCTCTACTGGTATATTTACTCGCTATTGCATGTTTTGCTTACGCTCAGTGCCTTATATATTTAAGATAACAAAATGAACTGCTATAATTCGACGAACGACATTAGTAAAAGAAAGTCATAGAAGTCACATGAGCTGAGGTTTTATGGAAGCTGTATAAATTTATGCTAATAGGAAGGAAGCTAACGACATGACAGACCAAAACTAGGTTTAGACCATTGACAGTATTACACTGCATTTTCGTGAGCAATTGAAATAGGAAGTGACAATTGACACAAAAAATACTCCACATGTTTGCTTCTGCTATGATTCTTGAAGTGGTGTACACACTGTGAAATGTTATGATCATTCACACTCCGTAATCGTACTTAATTACTGAAAGTTATTCGAACTAAGGTCTGTTAGAGGTCATGTATGCATTTCTTTTATTTAATGATGGACAAGGAACCAAAATGTATCTTATAATTTATAATGAGTAGAAAATTTGGGTCAGATGGATTACACAGAGGTTGTGTGTGGACACTGTGTCTTCGGATTGTATGGGATGATGAATTGAAGTTGCACTAGGATTTTGTCTGTACTTGTTCGAGGAGACTGACTAGAGGAAAGAGTTGTTATGGAAGTGAAATGATATTGGTGCTGAGGTTTATATGTATCGACGTATTATTGAGGTATTGAGATTAGGTGAAGTAGATGATTATTGGAGTTTTCGTGGACAAAAGGTAAGATAAATGATATTGATGATCGACGTATTGAAAAGGTATTAGTGAAGTATTGAGATTAAGTTGATGATTATTGGAGTTTTGGTGGATAAGAGGTAAAGTAAATGAGGAGCAAATTTTTTTTTGTTGGTCCATATGGAACAAGGAGGATAAAGATGGCAGACTAGAACACTCAAGTAGAAGGAAGATTGTCTACACACACACTTTGTCAAATCACTAAGCAGTATACACTTTTTTTTGAAGAGAGGAAGTATTTGCATATCTTGGCTCACTGACAGTTGTTCAGCAACAGTACAATTTGATCTGGCTTGGCAAACATTGGTCTTGACATGATGACTATGACGTTGACTTAACTATTATTGACTGTTATACATTGCTGCCACTACTACTTGATACACATGATGAACATAAAATTTTGACAGAATTGCATTTACACAGTTAACACTATTCAATTACACAGTAGCACTAATGTGGATGAAAGATGAGTGAGTGTGTTTTGTGTGTTTTCCTTTTATAATCCCAGAGAAGTGATCCCAACCTATCTCCTAAATATTATTTCACTTGTTTGTTGTGGCTTGCACTGACACCCATAAATATTATAGGTTAACTGTTATTGTGTACTGTAATAGTTAATGTGACAATTAACTGATATCATTAGTGTGTTTATTATGATTTGTATGTTTAGTGTAAGAGCATTGATTATATTTTGTTAAAGAAATTGCATGTGCATTCAAACTATTGTTCATGACTGAACTGTCTCAGTAGTTATGGTGAATAGTATGGACTGTTACTTGCACCTTTTCTACATGATTGGTGCTACAAGGATATGTTTAATTTCTGCTGATGAACTGTGTGATCAGTGATTGTAAAAAAATTATGGACTGTTACTTGTACCTTTTCTACAATGTTGGTGCCACTAGGACATGTTTAATTTCTGCTTATAAACTCTGATGAACAGTGTGATCAGTGACAGTGTATTTTATGGAACTGCTTCTGCTGAGAAATGTGACTTGTTGCTGTGTGTACCTGCTCAACATTGCTGGGTACCACTGATGGACTGCTTCTACTGAAATGGTGTTACTTGTTGGTGTCTGCACCTACTCAACATTGCTGGGTGCCACTGATGGACTGCTTCTAGTGAAAAGATGTGACCTGTTGATGTCTGCACCTGCTCAACATTGCTGGGTGCCACTGATGGATTGCTTCTACTGAAATGAAGTCACCTGTTGCTGTGTGCACCTGATCAACATTGCGGGTGCCACTGATGGACTGCTTCTATTGAAAAAATGTTACTTGTTGGTATTTGCACCTGTTGACCATTGCTGGGTGCTACTGCTGGAACTGTCAACTGCTTATTCTTGGGCTATGGAAAGCGTTTATGTGAATATTTGTATAAACTGATTTTTTGTGTATTACTGTTTGTGGAAAGTTATGAGACTCTTACCTGCACATATTCGTCATTGCCGACGCTATTGATTGAACTGTTTAACCACATGATACTTGTGTAAACTGTTATGTAAAGTCACATGTATGAAAGAATTTGTATTGCTTACTGTATTTTATATATTAGGTTATTGAAAGACCAGTGCAAAGCCAAAATTTTATCTAGTTATATGATATTTACGTATTAATATTATCTTTTATTTTTGTCTGTATTTTTTTGACGAATTTGGTGGTATTTTCACCACCAATGCTGGCAAAAATACCATCAAATTCTAGCCGTGGAGGAAGGGCATATGAAAGGTGGCTACACTGAGCCACAGCGCCAGAGATCGCTAGAGAGCATTGTTCCGCCGCCTCCACGGGAAGTGATTATTGGGATGTCGTAGTAGTCAGTGCCTGTCGAGGACTCGTAGTAGTCAGTTCGTGTTGAGATGTGCTAGTAGGGTGTGCTTTCTGAGATGTGATACTGAAAGGTTCTTGTTGAGATGTGGTAATAGCGAGTCGGTGTGGAGATATATTGTAATGATTAGAGTGATTTTGGTCAATATATGAAGGTAACGAAACTTGATTTATTTTTCATTATTTCCATGTTAAATAATGCGTCATTACAGGTTCAGTCAACAATGCATCTGGCTTGTGTTATTGTATTAGAGTGTAATTCTGGTTTTCTTGAGTAATTATGGTATTTTTATTTTCTTTAACTAATTCAGTATGAATGATATTTAAAATTTCTTGTGTTATTGAAGAAGAACCGTGCCAGATGCGTACGTTGAGTCATACTTCCACACACAGAACAGTTATACTTGTGCTTTGGTTTCGTAGGTTTTTATAGTTGCTGGGGACTTAATTAATTAATTGTGTTAATGAAAATTTCCATTTCATTCTTTGTTATTGTTCTATGCAGTCAGATTGCGTAATAATACTAGTCAGGGCCAACCGTTTACGAGACTTCGTAATCGGACATACAGCTACTAAAATTATTTTCATCTTTTTTAATTAAGCCCCCATGCAACGTTCTGGACGCCCTGTGGAGGTTACGACTCCATAAATCATTGATAAAATCCATGATATGGTGATGTATGACAGAAGAGTTAAGATATGTGAGATAGCTAGTGCTCTGGGCATCTACAGTGAATAGGTGCATAATATTTTGCATAAATATTTGGACACGAGAAAACTATCCGCAAGATGGGTTCCGCGATTACTCACGCTTGACCAAAAACAGAATCGTGTTAAGTGTTGCAAGGATGGTTAGCAGCTGTTCAGGAAGAATCCGCAGGACTTTAAGCGTCGTTTCGTCACTGTGGATGAAACACGGATACATTACTATACTCCTGAGACCAAAGAACAATCTAAACAATGGGTTACCAAGGGAGAATCTGCACCAAAAAGGCGAAGACCATTCTTCAGCTGGAAAGGTTAACAGTGAATAGGTGCATAATATTTTGCATAAATATTTGGACACGAGAAAACTATCCGCAAGATGGGTTCCGCGATTACTCACGCTTGACCAAAAACAGAATCGTGTTAAGTGTTGCAAGGATGGTTCGCAGCTGTTCAGGAAGAATCCGCTGGACTTTAAGCGTCGTTTCGTCACTGTGGATGAAACACGGATACATTACTATACTCCTGAGACCAAAGAACAATCTAAACAATGGGTTACCAAGGGAGAATCTGCACCAAAAAGGCGAAGACCATTCTCCAGCTGGAAAGGTTATAGTGACTGTCATTTGGGATTAACAAGGGAGAATCCTCATCGACAATCTGGAAAAGCGTAAACATATTACAGGTGCATAAATTTCATCGTTATTGGACTGTATGGAAACAGAGCTGCAAGAAAAACGCCGGCGATTGGATTGCAAAAAAGATTTCAAAAATGTCCATCACGACAATGCACCAGCACACACCTCAGGAATTGTGGTCGCCAAATTAATGGAAATAGGATTCCAACTCGTTTCACATCCCCCCTATTCTCCAGACTTGTCTCCCTCGGACTACAATTTGTTAACCAGTTTGAAGAAATGGCCGGCGGGACAAAGATTTTCTTCAAATGAGGAGGTGATTGCAGCAACTAATAACTACACTCCTGGAAATTGAAATAAGAACACCGTGAATTCATTGTCCCAGGAAGGGGAAACTTTATTGACACATTCCTGGGGTCAGATACATCACGTGATCACACTGACAGAACCACAGGCACATAGACACAGGCAACAGAGCATGCACAATGTCGGCACTAGTACAGTGTATATCCACCTTTCGCAGCAATGCAGGCTGCTATTCTCCCATGGAGACGATCGTAGAGATGCTAGATGTAGTCCTGTGGAACGGCTTGCCATGCCATTTCCACCTGGCGCCTCAGTTGGACCAGCGTTCGTGCTGGACGTGCAGACCGCGTGAGACGACGCTTCATCCAGTCCCAAACATGCTCAATGGGGGACAGATCCGGAGATCTTGCTGGCCAGGGTAGTTGACTTACACCTTCTAGAGCACGTTGGGTGGCACGGGATACATGCGGACGTGCATTGTCCTGTTGGAACAGCAAGTTCCCTTGCCGGTCTAGAAATGGTAGAACGATGGGTTCGATGACGGTTTGGATGTACCGTGCACTATTCAGTGTCCCCTCGACGATCACCAGTGGTGTACGGCCAGTGTAGGAGATCGCTCCCCACACCATGATGCCGGGTGTTGGCCCTGTGTGCCTCGGTCGTATGCAGTCCTGATTGTGGCGCTCACCTGCACGGCGCCAAACACGCATACGACCATCATTGGCACCAAGGCAGAAGCGACTCTCATCGCTGAAGACGACACGTCTCCATTCGTCCCTCCATTCACGCCTGTCGCGACACCACTGGAGGCGGGCTGCACGATGTTGGGGCGTGAGCGGAAGACGGCCTAACGGTGTGCGGGACCGTAGCCCAGCTTCATGGAGACGGTTGCGAATGGTCCTCGCCGATACCCCAGGAGCAACAGTGTCCCTAATTTGCTGGGAAGTGGCGGTGCGGTCCCCTACGGCACTGCGTAGGACCCTACGGTCTTGGCGTGCATCCGTGCGTCGCTGCGGTCCGGTCCCAGGTCGACGGGCACGTGCACCTTCCGCCGACCACTGGCGACAACATCGATGTACTGTGGAGACCTCACGCCCCACGTGTTGAGCAATTCGGCGGTACGTCCACCCGGCCTCCCGCATGCCCACTATACGCCCTCGCTCAAAGTCCGTCAACTGCACATACGGTTCACGTCCACGCTGTCGCGGCATGCTACCAGTGTTAAAGACTGCGATGGAGCTCCGTATGCCACGGCAAACTGGCTGACACTGACGGCGGCGGTGCACAAATGCTGCGCAGCTAGCGCCATTCGACGGCCAACACCGCGGTTCCTGGTGTGTCCGCTGTGCCGTGCGTGTGATCATTGCTTGTACAGCCCTCTCGCAGTGTCCGGAGCAAGTATGGTGGGTCTGACACACCGGTGTCAATGTGTTCTTTTTTCCATTTCCAGGAGTGTATTTTACAGACTTGGACAATTCCTATTATTCGGAAGAGATCAAAAAATTAGAACATCGTTGGATGAAGTTTATAAGTCTAAAATGAGACAACGTCGAAAAATAAAGAAAGGTTTACCCCAAACACGGAAGTAGTTTTTATTTCTGCACGGACTTTTCAAACGCCCATCGTAAAACCCAGTGAGAGGACCTCAGTAGGCCACTGCGTTGTCCGTGGTCAGAGGTAATGTTTGAGATATATTGTTTTCGACAGACTTTTGACACTGTGGATCCCGAAATATTGAATTTTCTAACGATTTCCGAAAAGGAATGTCCCATACGACTATTTCCAACTACCATTTCGCGGGCAAGGTCTTTTAATCCCTGTCGTGCGGCCACAATCAAGTCGGAAATTTTTTCACATGAATCACATTTCAGCTCTGCTAATGCACAGCCCCTTTACACCTTGTGTTCGCAATAGTACGGCATCTGTATGTGAACATAACGCTATCCCATGAATTCTTGTCACCCCAGTGTATGTGCAAACGTGGAAGGCAGTAGGCTGGTGGCAAAGTGGGTTGTTGGGAACCGCGGGATCGAAACGTGATCGGACGACGGATATCTGAATGAAATTTTCACTCTGCAGCGGAGTGTGCGCTGATCCTAAACTTCCTGGCAGCTTAAAACTGTGAACCGGACTGGGACTCGAAGACCTTTGGCTTTCGCCAAGGTTACCCAAGGATATCTGGGTCTTCGTTTTGAACTTACTTCCACATCTGAGCTATATAAGGACTCGACAATAAGGGCAATTGTCTAGAATGCACGTTAAATACAGATGATCTTTCCCCGTTTGGGTAACTGGAGTACGTTAGCGACATGCAAGTCGTCGAAGCGGTCTGCAACAGAAAGACGTCACTGGGTGATTGACTCAGTCGATACACTGATGTCCAAGAAAATAAGTATACGAAATACTTTCCCAGCAGCGAACTAAAGTCGCCCGATTTGAGACTGATGGTAGTGTCAATGTATGGACATGAGTGAATGAGATATACAAAACCAGTCGAGTTCAAATGGTTCAAATGGCTCTGAACACTATGGGACTTAACGTCTGAGGTCATCAGTCCCCTATAACTTAGAACTACTTAAACCTAACTAGCCTAAGGACATCACACACATCCATGCCCGAGGCAGGATTCGAACCTGCGACCGTAGCAGTTGCGAGGTTCCGGACTGAAGCGCCTAGAACCGTTCGGCCACACCGGCCGGCACAGGTCGAGTGATGTACTTTGAAAAAGAATAAGGTGGTGTGATATGGTCAAAAGATAGGTCAATTACCTCGTTGTTGTGACTTTATTGTCTTCTAAAATGTAGGCAATCAATAGGTGTCAGTATTGTATGAACGTCAGCTTTCATGGAAGTATGTTTCGCAAAGAAAAGTTTGGTCAGATTTATTATGATTTTACTACAGATTTCTTTCTGTTGAAGATCTTCGCTAATGGGAAACACATTATTTGGTATGTTTCCAAATCAGTTGTACATTTCGGGTATAATTAATAGTACAGACATTTGCACAATAATCCTTATATCATTTCATAAAAATCCGTAATTCCATATAAAAGGATACACGTATCTATCTTGTGAAAGTGATCAAAAGGCTAGCTTCAGCTGCCGGTGACTGTGGCCATGTGTGTATGAGTTGCGTTTGTGTGTGTGTGTGTGTGTGTGTGTGTTTGTGTGTGCTATTTTCGACAAAGACCTTGCTGGTCGAAAGCTAATTGTGTGACAGCCCTTTTGTTGTGCCTATCTGCGACTCAGCTTCTCCGGTACGTGGTGAGTAGCAACTCTCCGTTTCATAATATGGTGATCAAAATAAATGTATGTCAGAATCCTGTTGTGTGCAAAACTCGAAGTAACAATCGTATGATGAGTCATTGCAACGTAACACAGCTCGACAAAATCCGGACCATACACAGAAAGAGCTGCGGAGTAGTCTACAAGGAACTGAAAGAGATACGAATAGAGACGGACAAAAATGAGATTTATTATAATTACACTATATGATGCTCCCCTGGGTATTACCAAGACGGGGAGTTAGTTCGTGATAGGTATGTGTTCTGCACTCATGGACTTCAGTTGATGTTCTGCATGGTGTTCCAGCGCTGGTCACACTGTTACTGAGGACCTTATGTCATAGGTCGTTCCGTTCCCACATCAGCAAGGTTGACAACTGGTAGACGGTCGTTGGTGTATGTGGACGTGCTGGAGCACGTCACCCCAAAGCATTGCACATATGCTCTATCCGATTTACGGGCAGACCAATCCATTTGCTGAATATCCTCTCGTATCAAGAGCTAATCGACCCGTGAAATTCAATCATTTCAGTCGCACATTGACATCCACTGAAGTGATGTGAGAGCGAGTGCTCCCTTAAGCCAACGCACATGGAGTCGGAGTACAATCACAGATCGATGAGTGTGTCATATTCAAAGATTCGCCTCCCTACGACATCGCACCTTGATCTCCTCCTCTCATATTGATCGTGTATCTTCCAGGCTGAGTTACGTGATCTACCTCTTGTCATATGGCGATAAGTGAAAATATCTTTTATGTTTTGTAGATACCTTATGAAACCATAATATTACGTATTCAAAATCAGAATATTAATGTAAAACACGAGTGGAGGAAACAGCAATAACTTATAAATATGAAAAATTAGTTTTGTAGTAACATGTTAATTTTTGTCTATTTTCATTTGTCGTCAATAACATTCAGGCAATATACAGGGTGTTACAAAAAGGTACGGCCAAACTTTCAGGAAACTTTCTTTACACACAAATAAAGAAAAGATGTTGTGTGGACATGTGTCCGGAAACGCTTAATTTCCATGTTACAGCTCATTTTAGTTTCGTCAGTATGTAATGTACTTTCTCGATTCTCCACCAGTTGGCCCAATTGAAGGAAGGTAATGTTGACTTCGGTGCTTGTGTTGACATGCGACTCATTGCTCTACAGTACTAGCATCAAGCACATCAGTATGTAGCATCAACAGGTTAGTGTTCATCACGAACGTGGTTTTGCAGTCAGTGCAATGTTTACAAATGCGGAGTTGGCAGATGCCCATTTGATGTATGGATTAGCGCGGGGCAATAGCCGTGGTGCGGTACGTTTGTATCGAGACAGATTTCCAGAACGAAGGTGTCCCGACAGGAAGACGTTCGAAGCAATTGATCGGCGTATTAGGGAGCACGGAACATTCCAGCCTATGACTCGTGACTGGGGAAGACCTAGAATGACGAGGACACCAGCAATGGACGAGGCAATCCTTCGTGCAGTTGACGATAACCCTAATGTCAGCGTCAGAGAAGTTGCTGCTGTACAAGATAACGTTGACCACGTCACTGTATGGAGAGTGCTACGGGAGAACCAGTTGTTTCCGTACCATGTACAGCGTGTGCAGGCACTATCAACAGATGATTGGCCTCCACGGGTACACTTCTGCGAATGGTTCATCCAGCAATGTGTCAATCCTCATTTCAGTGCAAATTTTCTCTTTATGGATGAGGCTTCATTCCAACGTGATCAAATTGTAAATTTTCACAATCAACATGTGTGGGCTGACGAGAATCCGCACGCAATTGTGCAATCACGTCATCAACACAGATTTTCTGTGAACATTTCATTTATGGGGGCATTTGAAAGCTCTTGTCTACGCAACCCCGGTACCAAATGTAGAGACTCTTCGTGCTCGTATTGTGGATGGCTGTGATACAATGCGCCATTCTCCAGAGCTGCATCAGCGCATCAGGGATTCGATGCGACGGAGGGTGGATGCATCCTCGCTAACGGAGGGCATTTTGAACATTTTCTGTAACAAAGTGTTTGAAGTGACGCTGGTGCGTTCTGTTGCTGTGTGTTTCCATTCCATGATTAATGTGATTTGAAGAAAAGTAATAAAATGAGCTCTAACATGGAAAGTAAGCGTTTCCGGACACATGTCCACATAACATATTTTCTTTCTTTGTGTGAGAGTAATGTTTCGTGAAAGTTTGGCCGTACCTTTTTGTAACACCCTGTATACAGCGAGTTGGTATAGTTGGTATTTGAAGGAGGAAGCAAGATTTGGGTTATCATCCCGTTGATACCGAGCTATTAGAGTTGCAGCACATCCTCGAATTCTGTCACGGATAGGGAAGAAAATCGGCTATGCTCTTTCAAAAGAGCCGTTCCAGGTTTAGGGAATTAATGGAATACCTAAATTTAGATGACTGGGCGCCGTTTTGAGCAGTTGTCCTTCCGAATGCGAGTCCAGTGCGCTAATTATTGCGGCACCTCTCTCGGTTTGACATTCGAAGGAGACAAATGCAGCATCACACAGCGGACGGCCATTCTTATTATGCAATTATGATACAAATACAATGAAACAAATAAAAGAAATCATGCCGAGAAATGCTACAAGGAGTTTGACGGTTGGCCATGCTCATTACGTTATTACGATATAACTACAGTGAAAATACTAAAAGAAACTGCACCAAGAATTTCTGAAAAAAAAATTGTGATGTGCTTTTAACAGAATAAGCCCACATGATGACTTCTTTAATGAAGACGATTATAAGCTCAATAAATGAAGAAGTTTAAGCTCAATATCTGAAAATACTACTAAATCGTATTACTTTAGTTTTACCGCTATATGTATTGCTCAAAACATGTACGTCAATTGTGAAGTTTGACATAACGCATTATTTGTATTTCGAAATACTGAGGATTAAGTAAATGTTGACGTTACGAATGGCGTTCTAAAAGGTAATACAACACATTTTCTTCCTCGCCCATTTTCAGCTGAAAAAGTTTCCGAGTTTGTTGTGGGACATCAAGGAATATTCCCGCTTCAGCCCCTATAATTTCATGAAGTTCCGGTAAGTGGCGGAGGTATAAGTAGCCTTCAAAGTAGTGTCAGTAAGGTAGGTCGGTTCCAAGCAGAAAGCTGTCATTGAGCTTTTTTTGGTGAAAAACGATAACACTAAACAAGTTCATTGGTGCATGCGAATGTCTACTGAAACCAGCCAGTGAACGAAAGCGCGCCGAGTCGTCGGGAGACACGTTTCTTACCATTGCAACACCGTCGCGCAAACCTGCCCCGCTGGCCGGGGTGGCCGAGCGGTTCTAAGCGCTACAGTCTGGCACCGCGCGACGGTTCCGGTCGCTGGTTCGAATCCCGCCTCGGGCATGGATGTGTGTGATATCCTTAGGTTAATTAGGTTTAAGTAGTTCTAAGTTCTAGGGGACTGATGACCTCAGAAGTTAAGTCCCATAGGGCTCAGAGTTATTTGAACCAATTGAGCCAAACGTGTCCCATCTCCACGTGCCGGCTGGTCGCTGACAACTGTGACTCTTGCAGTGTCGGAACGTGCGCACAATATCATTGGAGGTGATCATCTGATCAGACTCAAATACCTCCTTTTCCATGACAACGCAGTGCCTCCCACAAGTTCAGAAGGTTCAAAATGGCTCAAATGGTTCTGTGCACTATTGGACTTAACTTCTGAGGTCATCAGTCCCCTAGAACTTAGAACTACTTAAACCTAACTAAACTAAGGACATCACATACATCCATGCCAGTGGCACGATTCGAACCTGCGACCGTAGCAGTCGCGCTGTTCCGGACGGAAGTGCCTAGAACCGCTTGGCCACCGCGGCCGGCTCCCACAAGTCTCCTGAGAGGGGCTAACAAAACTTCATTGGGCTGTATTTTCTCATCTACTCTAAAGCCCGGGTCTCGTACCTTCCGACTTCCATGTATTTTGCCCAATGAAGGATGCACTTTGAAATATGTATTACTCTCCTAAAATAACTGATATGTTCGACATCAGCAGAAGAAATTGCAATAATGCTCCATGAAACCTAGAAATGACTTCTTTTCGTTTTGAAGAAGTCTCTGTTACCATGCCTTACGCTGTTTTGTCTCAGTACAGTGATCCACAGGACATATCACAGACCGCTAATCCACGTCCTCCTTCTTGGTTTACGTTTCTAGAGATTTCTTTGAACGTCTCAATTTGATACCGAATGCTTTCTAAAGGAAATGCCTGATTTATGACTTTCCTTTTATCAGTCCAGTCTTCGTTTCTATTCCATCTCTAATTATCTCTTCATGAAGAAGTTAATCCATAACTTTCCTTACTCTCTTTTGTCTTTTCTTAGCCAAAGGCTCAGTTCCGAAAAATCTATCTGGCGACAATAATGTCATCTCCTGCCGATGATAATTATTTGAATCTTCGTGAAGGGGCATTTAGACAGCACCACACTCTCTCTAAGAGTACCAGCTTGTACAATTACTAGCGGCTGACTCTCAAATCATAAGGTGGCTCTAGTACAGAGGCGTTCACAAAAATATAGACACTCTCTAATAGTCAATATTAATAGAACTAAGTGGCAAACCGTTACGCGGGGGAAGATTATTTTACGTGGGGCTGGTTTCTGTTGATAAACTGCAGTTTCCAAGTTGCTCCGTTGGTAGAAGTCAAGAGACATAAGGTCTGAAGACTGTGGATGTACTCAACGCCTCTTCGACGTATCCATGTCCAGGTAGATTTCCATTCAAGTAGACTCTGACATCTCTGTAGTACTGAGACGGACCGCCATTTTGTTATAGTTAAAATCTTTCATATCTAAACACCTCTCGGATGGCAGGTAAAATCGGTGTTTGCAGCATACGAAGACAGACCTCATCAGTTACAGTACCTTCAAAGAAGAATGGACCAATGAAACTCCTTAATGACATACCATACCACGGATAACACCTGGTAGATTAACATGTTTGTCCAAGTGAAGGTCAGGATTTTCAGGAGGAGAGTACACGCAGTTATGGGTGTCTACCGTACCGTTCAATTTGAATTACGCCTCGTCAGACCAGCAAACCGTTCATCCTCGCAGAACACGCCTTCAAACCACTTGCAGTGCTCCATCCTTCGATCCGGATCATCCTCGTTCTTAGCGTGCAGCGACTTTGGAATTTACGTTTCTCACTTTGCAGCTTTCAGAATTCGTCGTATGCTTGATCGGTTTAACACACCTTTACGTCCACCATGCTTCATAGATTTTTGAGGTTACCAAGTAAAATTTTGGACACAGCAGTGTTAGAAGCTGGACTTGTTGATGTTTTTTGGTGGGCCAGACCTTTCTGTACGCACATGCTTAACAGTACCGTCGGATACAAATTTTTCCCAAATACGATTAATTGTTGTACGTGTAGGTGGCCGAGTTCTGTTCACATTACGCCACTGCTGCTGTACCTCCATCATGTTTTCGTAGTTCCAGTACCACATCAAAATGGCCTTGTATTGCTCAAACGACAATCTAACCTCATTCGTTGCTTCACTCTCTTCGATAACGCGCACCAATGTCTGTTGAGAAAATAATAGACTACGCTACCGCGCGAAATTGCACCTGTATGCTATTTTATTCCATAGATATTAACTATCAAAAAGCGTCTACATTTTTACTGGACGCCTCTGTATAACCTCAAGGGGCGGTGATGGCCATGGTCAAGCCAGCACTGAGTGCAGACTGCGGAAGTTGCATGGGGGCAGGCAGGGAGTGAGGCAGGAACGGCTACAAACAGTAGCCTGCTAGCTGAGTACGCGGAAAAATGGAAGCTCCAGCTGCTTAGACAAACGGTAATCTTCTCTGAAATATACAGGCATGCTACAGGAAAACTAACTACAGCTTACAGAATACGGCAATGGGAAGAGCTCATTGAGAATAACCCCCTGTTTTCGTTTGGAGTCATCAGTATTTTGAATGGTTTGATGGCGTCCTTCATGAAATCGTTTCCTACGTCAGTTCTTTATCTGACAGTAGCACTCGAACCGTATATCGTCAATTTTGAGCGGTGTTCAGTAATTACTAAAACACTTTTTTTTCCCTGGAAGCAGACCGGATTTGTTTAGGATTCCAATACACCATATCATTACCTACTGCTGTTGTTGTTGTTGTGGTCTTCAGTCCTGAGACTGGTTTGATGCAGCTCTCCATGCTACTCTATCCTGTGCAAGCTTTGTCATCTCCCAGTACCTACTGCAACCTACATCCTTCCGAATCTGTTTAGTGTATGCATCTCTTGGTCTCCCTCTAAGATTTTTACCCTCCACGCTGCCATGCAATACTTAATTGGTGATCCCTTGATGCCTCAGAATATGCCCTACCAACCGATTCCTTCTTCTAGTCAACCTGTGCAACAAATTTCTCTTCTCTCCAATTCTATTCAATACCTCCTCATTAGGTAAGTGATCTACCTATCTAATCTTCAGCATTCTTCTGTGGCAACACGTTTCCAAAGCTTCTATTCTCTTCTTGTCTAAACTATTTAACGTCCACGTTTCACTTCCATACATAGCTACACTCCATACAAATACTGGTACGGCCACAAAACCCTATTATTTAACATAATCTCCCTTCAATGCGACGGCCTTACTCTATCTTTCTGCAAAGGCCTAACGGACACATGGAACCAGTCTAATGATCGACGTCTACCCAACGTCTTGCACGAGGCATTTCGCATCAGCGATCCTTTGCTGCTCCTCGTGGCCTTCAGTTAGGCGGCACAGAACTCAGCGGGCCCACACCTTTGAGTATTCCAGCTGCCAGACGAGTGTGTCATCACTACCGGCAGAGACAGCTCTAGCAACAGAGACGCCCAGTTGGTACCGAGCTGTTTGACTGTGATCCGTCGATCACCTCGAATGAGGGTGTCCGCAAGTACCAACACAGCAGGAGTTACAAGAGTTGGTGGCCGGCCGGCACGAGGGATATCGGACAGGTTTGCGCTACGTTGTTATTATGACTGTAGATGGCTCGCTCAACGGCTCACAGTTACAGCTCTATATTTGGAACGCACCTACGTCACAGACGCCATTTTGATGACAACGTGTAGCGGCACCACCTAACAATACTTCATGAAACTACAGGGACTGGAGGAGCAATATTCGACGATGTCCGACAGTAAATTCTGCACTTTTTCAACTGAAATGGACCGAGAAAATATTACTGCACTATTTATTGAACGTCCCTCGAATACGTTTGCTCTGTTTCATTCTCTTCCGTCGCCTTCAGTTTTTACCCTCTACAGCTGTCTCTAAAATCATAAAGGTTATTTCCTGGTAACAAATCTGGTATCTTCCTGTCCCTTCCTCTTGTAATTGTTTACCATATGGTCTTTTCTTCGCTGATTCTGTGGAGAACCATCTAGTTTTCTACGTTATCAGACCACCTAATTTTCAAGATTTGACTGTAGCACCACATCTCAAATGCTTCGATTCTCTTCGGTTCTGGTTTTCCACAGTCCATGTTTCACTACCATACAATGCTGTGTTCGAAACATACATTCTCAGAACTTTCTTCCTGAAATTAAGGCGCATGTTTGATACTAGTAGACTTCACTTGACCAGGAGTGCCCTTTCTGCCAGTGATAGTCTGCTTTTGGTGTGGTCTGTGCTCCGTCCGTCATTCGCTATTTTGCTGCCTAGATGGCAGACAAATTCCTTAACTTCGTCTACGTCATGACCACAAATTCTCATGTTAAGTTTCTCGCTATTCTTATTATTGCTATTTGTCATTTCTCTGCTCTTCCTTCCGTTTACTGTTAATCCGTATATTGCACCCCTTAGACTATTTATTCCATTCGGCAGTTTCTGTAATTCTTCTTCAGTTTCACTAAGGGAAGCGATATCGTCAGCGAACTTATTCCTTAACCTATATTTTATTTCCTTAATTACTTCTTTGATAATATTGTCCTCAAGTACATCGCCCTTGTGTAGACCCTCTATATACTCCTTCCACCTTTCTGCTTTCCCTTCTTTGCTTAGAACTGGGTTTCCATCAAAGCTCTTGATATTCATGCAAGTGGTTCTCCTTTCTCCAATTGTCTCTTTAATTTTCTTGTAAGCAGTATCTATTTTACCCCTAGTGATATATGCCTCTACATCCTTACATTTGTCCTCTAGCCAAGCCTGCTTAGCGATTTTGCACTTCCTGTCGATCTCATTTTTGAGACGTTTGTATTCCCTTTTTGCGTGCTTCATTTACTGCATTTTTATATTTTCTCCTTACATCAATTAAATTCAATATTTATTCTGTTAGCCAAGGGTTTCTGTTAGCCCTCGTCTTTTTACCTATTTGATCCTCTGCTGCCTTCACTATTTCATCCCTCAATGCTACCCATTCTTCTTCTACTGTATTTCTTTCGCCCATTCCTGTCAACTGTTCCCTTATGCTCTCCCTGAAACTCTGTACAACCTCTGGTTCTTTCAGTTTATCCAGGTCCCATCTCCTTAAGTTCCCACCTTTTTGCAATATCTTCAGTTTTAATCTACAGTTCGTAACCAATAGATTGTGGTCAGAGTCCACATCTGCCCCTGGAAATGTCTTACAATTTAAAACCTGGTTCCAAAATCTCTGTCTTACCATTATATAATCTATCTGATACCTTTTAGTATCTCCAGGGTTCTTCTATGTATACAACCTTCTTTCATGATTCGTGAACCAAGTGTTAGCTATGATTAAGTTATGCTCTGCGCAAAATTCTACCAGACGGCTTCCTCTTTCGTTTCTTAGCCCCAATCCATATTCACCTACTATGTTTCCATCTCTCCCTTTTCCTACTGACGAACTCCAGTGACCCATGACTATTAAATTTTCGTCTCCCTTCACTACCTGAATAATTTCTTTTATCTCATCATACATTTCATCAATTTCTTCATCATCTGCAGAGCTAGTTGGCATATAAACTTGTACTACTGTAGAAGGCGTGGGCTTTGTGTCTATCTTGGCCACAATAATGCGTTCACTATGCTGTTTGTAGTAGCTTACCCGCACTCCTAGTTTTTTTTATTCATTATTAAACCTACACCTGCATCACCCCTATTTGCTTTTGTATTTATAACTTTGTATTCACCTGACCAAAAGTCTTGTTCCTCGTGCCACCGAACTTCACTAATTCCCACTATATCTAACTTTAACCTATCAATTTCCCTTTTTAAATTTTCTAACTTACCTGCCCGAATAAGGGATCTGACATTCCACGCTCCGATCCCTAGAACGCCAGTTGTCTTTCTCCTGATAATGACATCCTCTTGAGTAGTCCCCGCCCGGAGATCCGAATGGGGGACTATTTTACCTCCGGAATATTTTACCCAAGAGGACGCCGTCATCATTTAATCATACAGTAAAGCTGCATGCCCTCGGGAAAAATTACGGCTGTAGTTCCCCCTTGATTTCAGCCGTTCGCAGTACCACAACAGCAAGGCCGTTTTGGTTAGTGTTACAAGGCCAGATCAGTCAATAATCCAGACCGCTGCCCCTGCAACTACTGAAAAGGCTGCTGCCCCTCTTCAGGAACCACACGTTTGTCTGGCCTCTCAACAGATACCCCTCCGTTGTGGTTGCACCTACGGTACGGCTATCTGTATCGTTGAGGCACGCAAGCCTCCCCACCAACAGCAAGGTCCATGGTTCATGGTGGGTGGCTTTTAACTATTTGCACTTACTAGCTGATAAACCAGGCTCTCCCAGGTATTATTTTGTCGATTTTCCATTACAAACAAAAACAAAATGTACCTGTACTTGTAGTGAAGTACCGAAAAAAAATTTCAGTTCTATGTATTCGTGAAAATATGTTTGTAGCTTCATTTAACGGCACATGTGGATACTGCCTGCGAAATTCATTACGAATGCTGTTAGTAGCACAGAGGTAAAGCATTTAAACGCCGCACATGATGCGTCGGTTTTTCAAGGATCCTACTGTTATGACGTCATATATCCTGAACTATGGTCGATAGGTGGTTCTAACCGCCCTAGCGATTGTTGATCGGCAGTAAGGGAAACGTGAACCTAGTTCAGCTGAAATCTGTCCTGTAGTTTTGGAGGAGATGCAGAACACACACATACACATATTTGTATAGTATTTAAGGATTGCCGGCCGAGCAGTTCTAGCCGCTACAGTCCGGAACTGCGCTGCTGCTAAGGTCGCAGGTTCGAATCCTGCCTCGGGCATGGATGTGCGTGATGTCCTTAGGTTAGTTACGTTTAAGTAGTTGTAAGTCTAGGGGACTGATGACCTCAGATGTTAAGTCCCATAGTGCTCACAGCCACTTGAACCATTTAAGGATTACGCACACACTGTTGCCTCTAAGTGCTCCACCTGTATTACATAACAGCATTTGTAATACTGATTTAAATACTGTACATTATTCAACTGAATTTTCAATTTTAGCATCGTTAGGCCGCCACTCACGTACTTCTATGCAGATATGCGAACGAAACATTTGGCTAAAACTTTAAATCATCTTTTGTTCCTCATATTACTGTCGTGCAAGATTTTATACAGCTGTTGCACGTTTTAGATATTTACTTCATAATTCGCGAAATTATTGTACAGCTGTTGCTTGGTCTGATGAACAGTTGTGTTAAAATTCAGGCTTAAAAGCAACGCAACACAGCCACTCCCTCTAAACTACAGCGAGTTTTACGAAAGTTTAAGCAGTTATCACTTTTTTTCTACCGTAACTGAGTTTGCCTCGATCAAGATATAAGCGGTTAAGTTGTATTCATTCCGAAATTTAAAGCTTCCTCATCACACTCTGGTAGCTTCTCAATTGGCCACAAGAAGGTGAGTTCATCTCGTTCTAGTCCTCTCTGACCAACCTAATCCCACCTAATGCGTATTACTGACATTATAGTCAAACGTGTCAACCGTTCAGATCCACAAACGGCTTCATTTTTGTATGTTTTCTTACTCAGCCGTCTAAGGTCCAGTTGGCTGTTGAAAGAGGCGAGGATGTAGTTCAGTTTTGTAAGGGAGTGTCAAAGGGAACCTCCCAACCTGCCAAAAACCTACGTTACAGCAGGGGAGTAGGAAATATTTTAAATTTAAACCTCGCACAATATGCTTCCGACCATCAATGAAGCAGTGTCTGCTTAAGCGGATTTATTTATGTGTGCACAGAGCAAAAGTCTGTGACCTGTCAAGGTGAGCAGCGTAATTCTGTCACTGCGTACTTTTGTCATGGTCTTCATAACGGATCCGGAACAGTCATATCAATAAAAGAAAATTTACATACAATTAATCTGGAAAGCTTCTTACGAATTCGAATTTTTTCTGTCTGAGGAACTATAATTGTTACGATACAACGAAATGGACTGGCAAAGTGAAATTGATAGCGGTATCTTGGTATTCGTGGGCTGTTCTCGTCACATGTTTATTGGTTTGCAGCGAACGACATTTTTTACATGTAATAGATAGCAGAAACCTATTATTTCAGAGGACGTTAGGTGGTGTAGGAAACTAGCGTCACATCAGCACTTGTATAAACTGATAGTGACGGACTTTTGGACGTACATCAATAGCTCTAACCTACCAACTACCTTACTCAGTGTCGTGAAGGGTTAATCGGGTACTAATTTCACTCGTCCTGCAAACACATGGACACGCCTCTCTCTCCACGCCTCGACCCCTAATGCCTGTTGGATTTGTGCAGGAAAAAGTCTCTGCCTGGCCTGAATAATGTGGAAGAAAGAAGTATGTTGCTTGATCAACTTTGCATGCATGTAATTATATTTCCAATTACTTTCTGTCTACCAGTGAAGTTTTGCGACTATCAATGTGTGAGAAATTCAAACGCTCCTATGGTATTGACACGATCAAATTAGCATTTTGTGGTTCTAATTTCGCAAATGGTTTAACGCATAGCCTGCTGTAAACGGCCCAGTTCCAGTGCGTCAGAACGAAGTGGAAGTATTTCAGTTACCGTTCTTGTCGTGTTTACACGAATTTGAGCGTCTGGTAGTGTTGATTTTCCGGCCGCCAATCAAACGTTGCGTGCTCGGAGCAGGAGCAATGGAATTATTTCTGCGTGTGAGCGACGTGTGCAAATGAGGCCGAAGTTATTCATGCGCTGCTGCGCCGCACCGTGGCCGCGAGGCCTGCGACATACAAACACTGTGCCATACTGAATGGGATGCAGTACATGGCGCTACTGTAGCCTTGTGGAGTGGAGCAGAGCGAGTGAGTCCAACACCTGTTTGTAAAGGAGAACAGAGGGTCGCCGCTGGCTTAGAGGTCTGTCGCGAACTCTTTCATTCAGTTGTGCGGTCAGCCATTTATTGCATTGTCAAAAGGCGCAGTGTTTTAACAGGTACTGTTGTCGCAGTAATACGATGCCTGTCAACGGCACGCTGCTTGTTAATTTATAGGTGTTGTTGGTGAATAAACTGTTTTTTACTTTATGTGGCCTACTTCACATAATGTCGGAGCATATAGTCTATTTCAGTACTCCATCTCCCCAACCCTAGCTACGAAATGTAGCATTCTGAGATGCGAAAAGTGGAAGTAACTGTGTGTTGTCTCGTAACGTGGTTATGCACCATCTCTGATCCAGCTCCACCGCACCTACCTTACACACACTTTGCAGTGGCTAGGAATATGTTCAACTTCGTATCAGTCTATCTTCAGAAAATTCACTACTCTAAACTTCCCTATACAAACCTGTTCCACATTCACTGAAAATCTGCTCCACAGTCATTAATCACCCGCTCGGCTAATCGGATGACCTGATCCTCCGCTCGGACGTGGTTACGAAACCAACAGTGAATCGATGATACATGAAAGCAGTTGATAAAAGGCGAAAAACTCATATAAAATAGTACAGACCTTTTATTCTTTGTAAATAAAATAACAAATGCTCAGATCGATTAATCGCAGGTAGCCCAGCAATAAGCCTTTAGGAGCTGTTTCCAGGATTTCTAAATTCTCATCTATAATCTCTTAACATTGTAAAAAGAACCAGCTGAAAATTTAATCTATATTAAAGAGAAATTTTAGTGTTGAAGTAATATTTATTTTACTGTTACGAGGAAGCCCAAAAATTTTAAGAGCAGTGTTGACCATATAGGTGATGTTAATATAAATGGGTTTTCATTGATTTCTGTTTTGTATAAATTATTTCTTACTTTCTTTTTAGTATTCCACATCTGACGTAAGTACGTTAACTATTTAAATTTTTATGCATTTCATACTGCACTAAAAGTAAATATAAATTTATAGTTGTCTATGAAGTAAATAATGCTTTTTGTGTTTCTGTGTGAGGCTAGCTTTTATATTTATTTTTGTGCAGGTAGGTATATGTTTTATGCATATTAAAAGCATTTTTTCTATTATTGTTACATTTAAGTCTACGAAAATGTATGTTATTGTACCCATTATAGAGAGAATAATGATTTCGTACTGACATTACTCACTCCTTGAGCCACTGTAGCAACATCCTCCATATTACCTTTGAACAGGACAATAGTATCATCTTCATGTTTCCCCTACTAAACTACGTTCATAAAATATGTATTTACACAGAATATGCTATACAGGTATGTTTCAAATAACTCAGTGATTTCTCAACGGAAGAATGTCTTTCTGATGTTGTAATGCTAAAGTGAATTTATATTAGTTAAGTGAAAGCATTGATTCAAGGGTTTTCATCGGCATTGTTTAACCGTAACCACTACAACAATCGTAACACGTCACTGTTTATGGTAAGTAGACACATGTGACATTTCAGAAAACAGCGTCATTAGTTGCAACCATTCAATCTTATGTCATCTGCAGTAATAAACGGAGCGATACGCAAGAATTAGAGCATTTGGTGTGTTTTAAACGGCAGCGGAATATGTCAAACACCATACTGGCCTCAGGAATGCCTGTTATGATGTCATGTAAACATCCAGCATCCTTTATCTCGTGTAGTAATGTAATGTAGTGTTGCTCGCAACGGCGTCGAAGACTTTCGATTTAGAGTAACTTTGATAGCTTAATGTTATCGATTTCCTTGCTGATTTTTGTTTACTGTCTTCGAATTTGAGTTCAGGAAGCTCAGTAGACTCGATATAAACTTTTACAGCACAGAGCATCT
This sequence comes from Schistocerca nitens, assembly GCF_023898315.1. NCBI lineage: Eukaryota > Metazoa > Arthropoda > Insecta > Orthoptera > Acrididae > Schistocerca > Schistocerca nitens. Next base: position 182,166,359 of record NC_064620.1, on the reverse strand, counting down.
ATGATTATATCCGAGAATGGAAAACCGCTAGACAAATGAGGCGTCTCGAGTTAGGCGGCATTAGACTGTTGTTGTGGACTCACCGTGTGATCTCGTGGCTTTGATATGCTGCACTGGCTGTATCTCTCATAAATAACGTTCATCTTGGTTTTAAATGACAAGAGGAGCTCTCCAGCTTCTGCTGAAGCCCCTCATACTCGTCGATTGCTCCAATTATGATCAGTTCACAGAAAAAAGTTCACCAACACATTGTCATCTTAACCGTTTCGAGAATACGGCTCCAAATTTGAACATACGTCTTACTTACCTAACAGTCATACATGCTTTGTCTATTCTGAACTATGAGCTACGTGCTGTAGACGTTATGTCAGTATAGTCTTCCGATAATGTCACTCGATAATGCCAGTGGCTAAGTTTCTCATTGTTTACTTCGAAGATTATTAAAATTTTGAGCTTAGCTTAAACTGGACGAGTCACTCTACTTCTGATGTAATTAATTTGAAGTATGCATCACGAATCCGACACTTCAGTTGGCAATCAATTAAACTTTAGTTATATATTTACTAACAGGCACATCAATAAGGCTGAAATTAGTCACCCATACCATTTACCCATACATAACCCACATTCTTACCGGACAATTAGATATTTCTTGGAACATGGAATTAAGGAACAGACTAAATTTTAGGACTCTACAGGTTGAAGGTTACCAGTTTATTCAGTGAAGACACTGAAATCTGATGCGCAGAAAAT